>NC_087163.1:26149584-26159584 GCF_035594125.1 Scylla paramamosain | reverse complement strand
CTAATCTTTACTTCACTAATCTTCTTCTTCTTCTTCTTTAGTCTATACGTGGTGGCCGTGCAATTATTAATATCATGTTGCATTGACTGGCAGTTATAGCAGAGTCTGGGTGAATGGAAGCCGGATTTTAATAATAGATATACAAGGGTGCGTGTCTCTGGGAGATAAAAATAGTAATTATTCTATTTATCATTACTGGATGAATATTGCATTGCTAATACTGACGGGCGCGGCTCATTTCAAAAGGTTTATTTCAGGGTTGCGCTACTGAAATATGTATTTAGCTACGTATCATTATAAAAAAGTTAATATTTACTCGGGTATTACAATCAAAGCTAAATATTGCATTGCTAAAGCTAATGCAGCACCGTCTACTCCAAAAGTGTTGTGTTTTAAGTTTTGTTGCATTCAAATATGTATTGTGGCACGTATCATTATAAAAACTAGATATTGACTTTATCATTGCAATCAAGACCGAATACTGCAACACAAACTATTAATGTCTACTCTATGAACAGAATAGCTGCTCTGTCGTATTCAAATATGTATTGTGGCACGTATCATTATAAAAACTAGATATTGACTTTATCATTGCAATCAAGGCCGAATATTGCAATGCTAAAACTAATGTCTACTCTATAAGTACTGTATTTCAAGGGCTGCTGTGTTTAAAAGTGTATTAAGTCAACATAGGAACAGGATAGCTGCTGTGCACAATGTTGCAAGCAGTGCTGAGTGTTGCGTCATCCCAATCAATACATGCTCCACTCCAAAAACTATGAAATAAAAAGGATCATTGTATCTGTCCTAGCCATTATTCTGTTTACTACAGGACAGGACAAGAAATAATGAGGCCAGGCTTGTTGAAGTTATATTTAGAAAAAGACGTAAGAAGGAATTAGTTCTCAGATGGAGTGGTAGATTATTAGAATAGACTCACTCGTTAGGTAGGTGGTGTTGAGTTCACTGGGGAGCTTTAAAAGAAGATGAGGCAGATTTATGGATGAGGATGATAGGTGGAAATTGGTAGGCATATTTCTTACAAGGACTGCCACGTGTAGGTCTTATGACTTTACTGTTGTATTCACTGCTGTATCTATTCTATGCACAAATCTATCAAAGCACTCCAGCAGCTATTTGGTGTGAGTCATCTGGCATTCTGCAGTCTCCTCGTTTCCTTCGATTTGACATTCTTGTGCGCGCGTCATGACATCAAAACACTTCGTCTACATGAAAGAACAGTTTAAATATTACATCACCTTAATCAATGATATGTGTCTGCTATGTGTGTGTGTGTGTGTGTGTGTGTGTGTGTGTGTGTGTGTGTGTGTGTGTGTGTGTGTGTGTGTGTGTGTGTGTGTGTGTGTGTGTGTGTGTGTGTGTGTGTGTGTGTGTTCCCATTGGTCACGTTATTCCTGTAAACATAATGACTGACGCCACACGGGGACTGTTCTGTGCCTCCCCCACTCCACTCCCGAGGTCTCACTGCACAACTCACTAATTTCCCTCCCCCTCTTCTGTCTCTGTCCTTCCTGATGCAAGAGTTATCCAGTATTCTCAATCTTTCGACCCTTTAACTGGTAAACTCCGGAACTCCCTGCCTGCTACAGTATTTTCTCATTCTAAGGCTTTCTACTTTCTCTCACCCATACTCTGTCCAGCTCCCAGTGTAAAGGTTAGCCAGTATTCTTAATCTTTTATTAACTGGAAAACCTCAGAACTCCCTGCCTGCTAAAGTGAGAGAAAAAAGGGAAAATGCTACGGTGGTTATGTTCTAACTAGATACAAAGAGAACTTAATATGATGTTAGAATTAATAGGTAAATATAATAATACGATAAATATGAATTAAAAAAAAAAAAGACTGAGGGAAAAAAGAGAATAGATAAATATGCGATAAAAGATGAATACGAGAAATAGATGAATACGATAAATAGATAAATATACGATAGGTAGATGAATAAAAAAAAAAAAAAAAGATTGCGGGGAAAAGAAAAAAAGTAGTGGTTGTTTTCTAATGATCGATAAATAAATAAATAAAAAAAAAGATTGCGAGAAAAAAATAGTGGTTGTGTTGTAATGATTAAAATATGGAGCGAAATATGGTATTATGTGATTATATTGATAACACACGTGTATTTAAACATTATTACATGGTATATTACGTGTGTGTGTGTGTGTGTGTGTGTGTGTGTGTGTGTGTGTGTGTGTGTGTGTGTGTGTGTGTGTGTGTGCGTGCGTGTGTGCGTGTGTGCGTGCGTTACTGTCAGGAACTGCATCGATTTCCACTGTGGTCAAGACAATTTATTTCCTTTCTTTCTTCTATCTTCCCTTCCTTCCTTCCTTCTTCCGTGCCCCTTTGCTCTCTTCCTTACCCTCCTCTTCTCCCCAGCTGACCTCTCCCTCACCCTCCCCTCCTCTCCCTGCCTAATAACGCTCCTTTAATCTCCCTTTTTCTTCTCACAATTCTCATAGGCACGAAAAAAAACATTAATTGCCTCATGCTTAATTAATAAAATGCCTTAGTTTCGTGGAAATTGAGAGAGAGAGAGAGAGAGAGAGAGAGAGAGAGAGAGAGAGAGAGAGAGAGAGAGAGAGAGAGAGAGAGAGAGAGAGAGAGAGAGAGAGAGAGAGAGAGAGAGAGAGAAATGAGATAACAGACGAGAAAAAATGTAACTTTTCCTAGTGTGTGTGTGTGTGTGTGTGTGTGTGTGTGTGTGTGTGTGTGTGTGTGTGTGTGTGTGTGTGTGTGTGTGTGTGTGTGTGTGTGTGTGTGTGTGTGTGTGTGTGTGTGTGTGTGTGTGTGTGTGTGTGTGTGTGTGTGTGTGTGTGTGTGTGTGTGTGTGCATGCGCGGTGCCCTTGATGTAATATTTCGTGTCATGACTTGGAAATTTCGTAAGACATTCTCTGTACAGCCCTTATTATCTCATTAGCGTGTCTATTTAAATCATTGCAACATTCTCGTAAAATATGCATTGCTTCATTTATTTCCTAGAGCTGTGTGCGTGCGTGCGTGCGTGCGTGTGCGTATGTGTATGCGTGTGTGTTTTGTTTGTCTGTCTGTATGCTTGGAGAGAGAGAGAGAGAGAGAGAGAGAGAGAGAGAGAGAGAGAGAGAGAGAGAGAGAGAGAGAGAGAGAGAGAGAGAGAGAGAGAGAGAGAGAGAGAGAGAGAGAGAGAGAGAGAGAGATATTAGCTACTTTATCATTAACCAAGATACGAGTGAATCAAGTGAAAACCTAAATAACTTTCAACTCCTTGACAACGAAAAATAGCACTAACTTGACTTTAAAACTCTAATAATATTAAGAATCAAATTAAACTCACGCCTTGGAACTGAATAGGTAAACCGGTTGGCCCTCTCTCTCTCTCTCTCTCTCTCTCTCTCTCTCTCTCTCTCTCTCTCTCTCTCTCTCTCTCTCTCTCTCTCTCTCTGTCTGTGGCTTCGTCTCTGCCTCATCTGTCATGCATGCCAAACTGACTGAGCTGGCAGCCGATAGTGTTGGCACGCCTGGCTTATGCATTACAGGTGGTCTACATCACCACGCCAGTAACTCTCGCACTCAGGAGCCTCCAAGTGTATATAGTACTGCGTGATATATGACGCCTGACGTGGCCGCTGACATCACCATTGTGTCCTGCAGTGGCTCGCTAATGATCAGATACAGACGTCATCGGGTAAATGTGATGCTCGAACCTCACTCACCACAAACTATCGTACTCTTGAAAGAAGGTGTCGTACGTGGTGTTATTCCTCACGCAGTCTTACTTTGTGGAATGACGTAGGTGTATTGAATTACTGTTCGTTCGTAAAGTTCAGACGTCATCGGGTAAATGTAATAAATTATCATGTTCTTGAAAGAATGTTACTTATATGCTGTAATTCCACACGTATTTTTTTTCTATTGGAATTACGTAAGCATATCGAATTACTGTTCATTTATACTCAGGTACAGACGTCATGGAGAAAATGTGATGCTCGTACCTCAACACAAACTATCGTACTCTTGAAGGAATGCGCTCTATATGATGTAATTCCTCACGTAGTTTTACCTTGTGGAATTAGTAGATATATTGAATTACTGTTCATTCATACTCAGGTACAAACGTGACGGGTTAAGACGTGATGTTCGTACCTCAACACGAACTATCGTACCCCAGAAAGAATGTGCTCTACGTGATGTAATCTCTCACGTAATCTTACCTTGTAGAATCACTAAGTGTATCGAATCACTCCATTCATAAAAACAAAAATAAAAAACTCGAGAGACCGTGCTACAGAAAACAAGACTCGTACCTCAACATAAACTATCGTACCGAAACACTGGAGTTCATTAAGCGATACAATATCTCACATAAAATTTATACCCATATCATTCAGCATCTCGATCTTCCTCACAGGTCCGCCGCATGACCCGCTGAAGACGTCACGAGTGAGTAACACAACCTTCGTACTTGAACGGAAACTCTCGTACCCTTGACACAAATACCCGCCCATTACAATACGTCCACTCTCGCCGAGGACACACACGGCGCTCTTAACCTTGCCTGCGCCTTATTGTGTGCCAAGTAGCGCGGCGCTTCAGAGGAACACTCATAGGAGAAGGACAGTGAAAAAATTGTCAGGAGAGACGGTTTTACAGGAAGAGTCATATGAAAGTTAACTGCGAGGAAAAGAACAGCGAGAGAATTATCAGGAGAGAGAGATCTTTAGAGGCACACTCATAGGAAGGCTAACTGTGAGGAGAAGGACAACGAGAAAATTGTCAGGAGAAACGGTATTAGAGGGATAGTCATGTGAAAGTTAACTGAAAGGAAAAGAACAGCGAGAGAATTATCAGGAGAGATCTTTAGAGGAACACTCAAGGCTAACCTAATGTGTAGAAAAGGACAGCAAGAAAATTATCAAAAGAGAGGAATAATTTCGCCAAGAGAGGGCGTAACCAGGAGACCGAAGTACAACGTCTTATATATGTCGAAATTATAACGAAGAACAAGGAAAAGAATCAATTTTGGGTCTTGTCTTTGCTAGCCATTGCAGAAGAAAGGCAGGATGGAGGGAAGGAGAATAGGAGAGCGAGGGAAAGGAAGGAAGAAGGAAGGTGTTAGGTATAAAGGAGGAAGAGAGTTTGGAGGAATGAAGGAGGGAGAGTGAAGAAAGCTTGGAGGAAAAATGGAAGGAGGAAGGAGGGAAAGGATACAGAAAAAAAAGATAAAGAAGAAAGAATGGAGAGATAGAACACAAAAAAAAAGAAATAGAAGGGAAGAAAAGAACACGCAGAAAAGGAGAAGAAATTAGAAAAAAAAGAAAAATCAGGAGGAAGGAAAAGAAGGTGGTAAAAGAAGAAGAAGAAGAAAAAAAAAGGGATAGCGTTGGAATACCACCAAATGAAGAAAACCTTGAGTTGCTGCTTCATCTTTGTAAGTCTTCCGCAACAGTCTAGACGCGCGCGCCCGCCCTGTCACGTACGCAACACCGGATTTTCTCTCCGTTTTCTCTTTGTGTCACGTACCCCAAGCCAAGCCAACCTCTCTATTTTCTCCCCTGTGTCACGAATGGCAGAGCAGGTTATGCTTATCTCTCGTTTTCTTTCAGGTGTCACACAGGTAAGGTTACTTTGAGATGAGACGGAGAAGCAAAAGATTCAAATGAAGCCTTTAAATAACATAGGAAACCAGAACCCCAAAAAGAGACATGCGTGAAAAAATGAAGCTGGTAAGAAGCCTGGAAGACCAAATGAAGCCCAGAAGGAACCTAGAAAAAACCCAAGAGACTGGATGAAGCTTAAAAAGAAACCTAGAAAGAACTTAAGAGGCCAAATGAAGCCCAAAAGGAATTAAGAGATGAGATGAAGCCCACAAAGAAACGAAATGAAGCACAGAAAGAGCCTAGGAGATGTATTGATGTTCATAAATAATCTGTGAAACCAAATGAAGCCAAAAAAGTACCTAGAATACCAGACGAAACCCAGAGTAAAGCTATACAAAGCCCAGAATAAGGCCACAAGAAGCCTCTCTTCTCACACCCACGGCCACAGACACCCCCACCCCCTCCTCACAAAAAAAAAAAAAGGGTTCTACGGCAGCTCAGGTGTTACGGTAATTAAGGGTAAAGAAGATCAGGCAGTTAGGTATGGCTTGTTACATCCAATTACCTTCTGATGGTACTCTATACTTTCTCCTCAAATATTTTCGTTTCCTCGTAACCTTAACCCTTAATCCTACAATCCCTACGGTGAATGCGAGTGCTCAAATCGTAAGGCCACTGGTGTACACTAGGTAAGTCAGTATGCGATTAGAGCGAGGGAACAGCGGCCTGAGGAGGGTAATTGGTGGGAACCGCTTGTGGAGACGTGAGGGTGCAATTTTCCAGACATTTTAGGACTTGTAGAATTCAATGGTAATGGAAACAAAGGCAAGTGAAGGGCATGCTTACTCTTTCCTTAGTGTGTAAAGTACTGCCAAAATATTGAGACGCTACATTCATTAACATACGCCCGTTGGGGACAGACGTTCATTACTGACTAGCTTCGCTTTACAGCTTCTTCAGGAATACACTTCCTCAGCAATAAACTTGGCCTTGTTTCCATCAGCAGTAAATTAGAAGCCCTGCTGGGGTGGCTGGCGATGGACGGGCAGGCTTCACAGAGGAATAACGAAAGTCGGAAAGCCTTCGTCCCACAGCAGATTCAGAGGTTGATAATGACCAACGCTTCCTGCCGCTCCAGAACATTCCTAAGCAACAGAGTCTTTTTCTTTTCCTTAATTCTTTTTGCCCTTGGCCAGAGCCTCTCTTTCATAAAAAATAAATAGATAATAAGGTTAAATAGGCAGCGCACCCTCCTCGCCACTGCACCACTCAGGGCACGGCACACGTGGATCACACAGCCACACGAACACTCAGACACCAGTTATTACCAAGTCAACAGTCGCAAGCTGAGAGACATTAATTACAACGGCCAATACTGGAGCAGAGGTGTGTTTGTACAATTAGCCGAAGAAGTGCCTGGTGTTGGCGCGGTGTCAGCGAAGTGCCAGAGGGTGGCTCAGCCCGCGACACAAGAACACAGGGACGCAGGCACACAGAACAGGAATGTTCCACCCGCCCCTCACGGAACACTCAGTGACTTTGCTCTATGAAGACGACTATTTCCAAAGGCTACAGAGATGATTAGCAAGGGTTCTCAAGAGTGTTTCTCCTGCTACTAATGTAGAAATGTTGTTGATGTCACCAGAACTGTAAAATACTCTTAAAAACCCGAGTAACTTCAACAAGAGACTTTTGAAAGTGAGGTACGGACAGAAGTGCTTCAGAATACGGTTCTTAATGATGCCATCAATAATTAATATTTCCCCCTAAACTCCTGCGGACAGAAACAATCCTAGCAAAGCGATGGCCCCCAACACCCACTCTCTTTTCTCTTGTCACCACGGATATCGCCCCTCGTCTCCCCGCCCCTGTGTCCTAACCCAGGCAGGAGACCCAGGGCCCGGGCAGCGGTCACCACCTCTCAATTGTGATGTGTGACATGCCTCATACTTCACTCTTTGCTGGTGACGCGACATTAGCAACACCTGAGTGGAGACTTGAGCACTCCTGACTGGCTCGCGGGGGTGCGCTAAGCTGCTAAAATTGAAAGGTGTGTGTGTGTGTGTAATTGAGGCGTACAACACGATTACACAGCTTACACGATATCAAGACAGCAGTTACCAGAGAGAGAGAGAGAGAGAGAGAGAGAGAGAGAGAGAGAGAGAGAGAGAGAGAGAGAGCACGCAAGTAAGGAAAGCCGCAAGAATTCATCAGGCCTACACGTGGCAGCCCTTGTGTAATATGCACATACCAAGGACTTGCTTCCACTTATCATCCTTTCCCATCATAAATTTATCTAACCTTTTAAAGCTTCCTATTGATTCGGCCCTAACAACCTCATTGGAGACTATCCCCTTCACTTACTACATTTTTCTTTCTTTTAAGTCTGTTTTAAGGCACGCAACTGCCCAATAAATGTTACCCTACCTCACCTTACCACTACGCCACGTCAGCATTCGTTCACCTACAACGATTTGAGAGCAAGCAAGGTCACTCTGCGTTAAAAAGCATGGGAACCACCTATGTTTCCTTCAAGTAACCTGCACCTCGACGCCTCTTTTCCCCTCTCATCTCTGGCGCCAAAAAAATAAACTCAATCATTTCCCCAATCAGCAGGTGGGAGTAAGGGCGAGTGCTGTGCTGCCTCGCCAGGACTTTCAGCCTTACTTGGAGATGGAGAAGCGAGCAGGAATGAGAAAAAAGAAGGCAAGGCAGCAGAGGAGACGAGAAGAAAGTGAACGGGGGAGAACTGTGTGTGTGTATGTGTGTGTGTGTGTTGGGGGAGGGGGGAGTTGAGGTGAAAATAGAAAGGGGAGAGGAAAGGGATGTTTCAAAATAGCTTAAGTGTGTGTGTGTGTGTGTGTGTGTGTGTGTGTGTGTGTGTGTGTGTGTGTGTGTGTGTGTGTGTGTGTGTGTGTGTGTGTGTGTGTGTGTGTGTGTGTGTGTGTGTCTCGTGCCTGTGAATCATCATTACAATCTTGTCTTTATTGCCTCCCCCTCCTCTTCTCCCTCCTCCTCCTCCTCCACCTCCACCTCCACCTCCACCTCCACCTCCTCCTGGCACTCTTCCCTTAACCTTTCACTTCCCTCTTAACTCCCTTCATTATTTTTTGTTCCCTCTTACATGCATTACTGTAAGTCTCTCTCTCTCTCTCTCTCTCTCTCTCTCTCTCTCTCTCTCTCTCTCTCTCTCTCTCTCTCTCTCTCTCTCTCTCTCTCTCTCTCTCTCTCTCTCGCGCGCGCGCGCGCAATCCCATTTAAAGCTCTTACATTATTCATCCTCTTCTCCCTTTCTTATTTCCTCCTCCTCCTCCTCCTCCTCCTCCTCATCTCCCCTTATTCCATACTTATCTCCCATTCCAAGGAGCCAACTCACTCTAGTTTCATAATCCCTCCTCCTCCTCCTCCTCCTCCTCCTCCTCCTGTGTTAGACTGACATGCCCGACATTCTTCCGTTTTCCCTCCTCCTCCTCCTCCTCCTCCTCCTCCTCCTCCTCCTCCTCCTCCTCCTCCTCCTCCTCCTCCTCCTCCTCCTCCTCCTCCTCCTCCTCTCCTCCTCCTCCTCCCTGTTCTACTTCCACTTGGCAAAGGAAGACCAGGTAATACTCCCCTTCCCCTTCCTCCTCCTCCTCCTCCTCCTCCTCCTCCTCCCCTTTCTTTCTTTCTTGCCATCCTCTTCTCACTCCAACATTAACACCACCACCACCACCACCACCTCCACCACCACCTCCTCCTCCTCCTCATTTTCCTTCCATTCCTTTCTTCCTTTCGTGTCACTGTCTTTCCATCCTACCTTTCTAGAACAACAACCTCCTCCTCCTCCTCCTCCTGCTCTGCTCCTCTTCGTCACCTTCACGCTTAAGTTAATTAGGACAGGTACTCGAGCGTTCACCTTTCCCACGGGAGCAGGTCAGCCACGTGGTATTGGGACAAACACCTACATAAACACACCGATGCACTCCTAAATAATCCATACACAGGTTTCTTGCTTGTGGCTGAGGGAGAGGGAGAGGGAGAGGGAGAGGGAGAGGGAGAGGGAGAAGGAGGGAGGGAGAGGGAGAGGGAGAGGCAGGGAGAGGGAGAGAGAGGGAGAGGAAGAAGAAGAGGGAGGGAGAAAGAGGGAGAGGGAGGGAGAGGCTTACAATATTAAACAAATCATTCGTTTTCTTGTCTTGATGGAAACTTAAATAAACCATGAAAAATTATTATCTTTTCCTCTTCTTCTTTTCCCCACTTTCTTCTTCTCCTCCTCCTCCTTATCTACTACTACTACTACTACTACTACTACTACTCCATATCTACTACTCATACTACTTCTTCTACTACTACTATTACTATTACTACTACTACTATTACTACTACCACCACCACTACTCTCTCCTTTTATTACTACAACTACTACTACTACAGC
>NC_087163.1:26132084-26144584 GCF_035594125.1 Scylla paramamosain | reverse complement strand
AACTAGCGGAGCGGCGACCAAGCCACTGCTGTTGAAGGTGACTCTCTCTCTCTCTCTCTCTCTCTCTCTCTCTCTCTCTCTCTCTCTCTCTCTCTCTCTCTCTCTCTCTCTCTCTCTCCCACGTTGCCTCTCACAGATACACACACCTCCGCTGTCTCTCCTGCGTGCGTGTGTACGGAGCGGAGCGAGTAGAAGGGAGGGGAAGGGGGCCAGGGGGAGGAAACCAGATGCACGTGTTGTATCGTGTGGAAGGCGAGGGAGAGCGAGGGAAAAGCGAGGGGAAGGCAAGGGGAGGGGGAGAAGAGGTGTGTTTCAGATAGGGCAGCGCCACGTGGTGTGAGGTGAAGGAGTTACGTGATCAGCGGGGAGTGGACGTTGGCTGGTCACGCATGCATGCACGCGGACACGTACCCCACACACGCACGTGCGCGTGCGCACACACGAGTGCACGCACGCACGCACACACACACACACACACACACACACACACACACACACACACACACAAGTAGCCAGTGCTGACATTAAAAGAAACTCAGCACACAGGGAAGTGTACAGTCCATAGCATCAGCAGCAGCAGCAACAGCAGACGTGAGGCTCGTGGACAGTCTAGGGTCTTCACGTGCGGCTCACACCCTCCACCCAATACTCCTTATGACCATCCTATTATAACCAACAGTACTACCAATACTGATGCTATCGCCGCTGCTCTCCTAGCATCACTACAGCAGCCAGATTTTGCTAATAGTAATTGCAGGGCTAGGCCTCTATAGTTTTAGTGCCTCATTTTCACTTTATCTGACTTGCCACACTCAAGATGTTGGTGGCTGAGGTGATAATGGACTAATGATGGACTTCATCTACTATTGCTGCTGCTGCTGCTGCTACTACTACTACTACTACTACTACTACTACTACTACTACTACTACTTGTAGTAGTAGTAGTAGTAGTAGTAGTAGTAGCAGTAGCTACTACTAGTACTGCTGCTGCTACTTGTAGTAGTAGTAGTAGTAGTAGTAGTAGTAGTAGTAGCAGTAGCTACTACTACTACTGCTGCTACCTGTAGTAGTAGTAGTAGTAGTAGTAGCTACTACTACTGCTGCTACTTGTAGTAGTAGTAGTAGTAGTAGTAGTAGTAGTAGTAGTAGCTATGACTACTACTGCTGCTACTTGTATAGTAGTAGTAGTAGTAGTAGTAGTAGTAGCAGTAGTAGTAGTAGTAGTAGTCGTAGTAGTAGTAGTAGTAGTACTGCTGCTACTACTACTACTACTACTACTATTGATAATAATAATAATAATAATAATAATAATAATAATAATAATAATAATAATAATAATAATAATAAAAATACCACCACCACTGCTGCTACTACTACTACTACTACTATTACTACTACTACTACTACTACTACTACTAATAATAATAATAATAATAATAATAATAATAGTAATAGTAATAATAATAATGTCAACATGTCAGCACACGACGGGCGCACATGCCAGGTCACAGTTGCATCAGGTAAGGCTGAGCGCAGCGCGGTGCAGCGCGGTGCGACAAGCGTTTCGTAACGATGCGTACTGTCTGGCAAGGAGAGCCACATCACATGAGCGTAGCTTTTGTTTACAGCGATGATCTGTTAGCAGTTTTCCCGTCAGCGTGGTTTATGCAAGAGGCCAAGACGGATGAGTCAGTGAGGCTGCCAACCCGCCACCTGTTCGCGGCAAGGACACACGCACAGTGCCAGCGCGGGGCTGCTCTCCCCATGCACAGGTTTGGCTGTGACATCACGCCTGCAGGTCGGTGGTTGGGCGTGCTGGCCCCTCCATGCCGCCTTCCCGCCAAATGTTCCGCTCCTGGCCACGCCATGCCGCGCCACGCCGCGCCGCCCCCGACACGCCCGTCACCACGCCCTCGCCACCCTAGACATGCCGCCACACCGCTGCCTCACTCCTTCACGCCGGGCACACCACGAAAAATGCATAATTGACATGAAATCTGAGAAAACGTCTGTCACGCGCACTGCTCAGCCAGGCAACGTGAAGCTTGTCTGGTCTGTCATGAAGGCTTTTGAACCTGTCCCCGCCAGATCACCGCCAGCAGGGTGCCTGCGAGGGCCTGGCAGGTGCTGAATGTGACAGAGTACTTTCCGCCACAGGCCGATCCGACTGGGGATCCGCGGCCCGGCATGCAGGCGTGGTCGTCAAGTCAAGAGTCTGTCTGGCCAAATTCATAGAGTGAAGGATAGAAAATGTTGTCTTACCTTGCACTGGGAAGCCATGTTTATATTGCATTTCTTTTGCACGTCTATCATGAAATAGGCGCTCACTTTCGGAGCCCGGTGGCTACTGCCTAGCACGGAGTGGGAGCCACCCTTTATACTGGCGCTGTGCCGGCAGCCCGATCACTGTGCGCTAGAGGCTCGTGAGCCACTGCTGCCCCACGCTCGCTGTAACACCCTCCACCAGCACGCACGCGCCTGCCACCCCCACCCCACCCCGCTCGCTCTCTCTCTCTCTCTCTCTCTCTCTCTCTCTCTCTCTCTCTCTCTCTCTCTCTCCATTTCGGCAAGCCTAGCAGAGCGGGGGAGGGGCGGGGTCGGGGCGGGATCGGGAGGCCTCCGTGTTGGCTCCCCTGTTCGCGTCTCGTATTAACTCTCTGAACTGGGTCGAACCCACGGCGTGACTCCCTCACCAGGTGGGTTATTGTTCCTCATCTGCACCGCTCAAGAGACGTTCCCCATAAACCTCCGCACGTTAACCTTTTCCTCCCCTTTTCCTACGCTCTGCTAAATCTTTACCTCTCCCCCAGGCGCTCTTTGCTTCCCTCCCTCATCCCCTTGCCACCCCACCCAGCTCTGCCACCTCGCTTGCTGCACTCCCACACTGCCTGCTTGCTTGAGGTCCTATTAAGGGCAATGTACCTCAATACCAAGCACTCAAGAGAATACTGGCTTTGTACTCTTAGACTCTTCGCCTTAATATACCCACAATTACTCTTCCTTGCGTTCAGAGTCCCACAAATTTCGAAACGCGGTGGGTTCAAGAGTCTCAGCCCTGACAGGTACAAATACCCAGCCAGCCTCATCCCTGACCCGCCACAGCCCTGTCAGCCGCTGTTCCCATGGCCAGCACGTCACTACAAGAACAGTGTGCGTTGGGAGGAAGGGAGGGGGAAGGGGGAGGGAGAGCAAGAAGACCAAGGGAGAGCAAGAGCCACAGTAAAGTCTTGCACGTACACCACTAAAATTATCTCTCTCTCTCTCTCTCTCTCTCTCTCTCTCTCTCTCTCTCTCTCTCTCTCTCTCTCTCTCTCTCTCTCTCTCTCTCTCTCTCTCTACTCACGTGTGCTGCCAAGTATTCTGTCTCTTTTCTCTCTTCTATCTAATCTCTCTCTCTCTCTCTCTCTCTCTCTCTCTCTCTCTCTCTCTCTCTCTCTCTCTCTCTCTCTCTCTCTCTCTCTCTCTCTCTCTCTCTCTCTCTCTCTCTCTCCCCGTGTAACCTTAATCCACTTCTCTCAAAAAATCAAACACTTCTGTTCAAAAAAATAAATGAAACAAATTGTCCCACTTTTCTTTCACTTCGTTTCATCCATGCATTCCCGTTTCACGCTCCAGCTCTCTCTCTCTCTCTCTCTCTCTCTCTCTCTCTCTCTCTCTCTCTCTCTCTCTCTCTCTCTCTCTCTCTCTCTCTCTCAATATTTTTTTTATTTCTTCTTTGTTTATCCCGGTGTCTGTCTACATGTCTTTCTGTTTGTGTGTACTAATGGTAAGATCCTGGTTCAAGTATTAGTGGTAGTAGCAGTAGTAATAGTAAGAGTGGTGGTGATAGTAGTAGTAGTAGTAGGAAGAAAAATAGGAGAAGGAGGAGGAGAAGTAGGAAAAGAAGGAGGAGGAGAAGTAGGAAAAGTAAGAGGAGGAAGAGAAGTAGGAAAAGTAGGAGGAGGAGGAGAAGTAGGAAAAGTAGAAGGAGGAGGAGGAGAAGTAGGCAAAGTAGGAGGAGGAGGAGAAGTAGGAAAAGTAGGAGGAGGAGGAGAAGTAGGCAAAGTACGAGGAGGAGGAGAAGTAGGAAAAGTAGGAGGAGGAGGAGGAGGAGGAGAAGTAGGAAAAGTAGGAGGAGGAGGAGGAAAAGTAGGAAAAGTAGGAGGAGGAGGAGGAGAAGTAGGAAAAGTAGGAGGAGGAGGAGGAGGAGGAGGAAAAGAAGGAGAAATATCATGATCACACCAGCACCATCAATCACCACCTTCACCACCACCACCACCACCACCACCACCAAAACTATCACCACCATCATTACCTCACACTCTTTTCTCCCACGCCATACACAATTTCCCCTATATCACAGTTTGCACCTTCAATTTCGCACGTCACTTCACACGTGTAGCAGCAGTCCCTTCCCCTCCTCCCCTTCCAAAAAAACTGACTCGTTTATAAACACCTAGCCATAATTACGGACAGCTGTGGCCAACAATCTGCACTTGCGGTTAATCTATTCGTTGCCGAGTGATTTTATCTTTTATGTCTACAAGAGATTACAGAAAAAAAAAGCGCTTGAGACAGAAAAAAAAAAAGAATGATGAAAGTATCCTTGGAAATCATGAAAATACCCTTGGAAATCTCAACACCTTCCACTAAAGGCGCTTAACCCATAGCGAAAATTATGAAAACATCCTTGAAAATTTAGACAGCATTTACTAGAGATCTGTTAAACTAGGCCTAGAAAAAAAAAATTAAAATCTCAATTACTTCCACTAGAGACTCTTAAACTAGAGCTACTATCACTAAAACACACAACTGAAAACCCCCAATAACTTCCACTACAGCCTGTTAAACAATCACTACAACACGAAAACACTTGCAAATCTCAACTTCCACTAACACCTCTTAAATCATCACCGGAATCGTGAAAACAACCTTAAAACACCCACCCCCCCAACTATTTCCAGTAAAGTTTGTTGAGCTATTACCAGAATCACGGAAAATAAAAAACCCTCGATAACCTTACCAACCTGCACTAGAGCCTGCTTAATTAACTGCTCAACAACCGTAACTCCAGAAAAAAAAGTAAGAAGAAAAAGTTCAAATCAGGGTCTCTAATTCTGCTTCTGCTTCTAAAAAGGTTCGTCGACACTCCTTTTCTGAAGTAGAGTCTAAATTATACTGTACCTTTGCTTAACGTGTAAAGAAGGAAGCAAAAATATACGATAAAAATGCTGAATTATTGTCGTGTCCCGCAAAACTAGGTACAAAAAGGTTTAAATTGCGTTGGTTAATTTTACTCGCATTTCTAAAGATGTCCTGATACTCCTGTCTTGAAGCAGCCCAAGTTATACGAAGGTGCAAACACAGACACGAGTAAGGCAGAGTCCCACAGTTTACCAGCGAAAGGGATGAAAGAGTGGCCATGCTGTGTACTCGGCTCTCGCATTACTGAGGCGGCAATGCAGAGGCAGACAGGAAGTTCCACAGTGAAATGGGGTGAAAGAGAGAAGATAATGGATAACTCTTGCATTTCCGAGATGAACAGATAAGTTTTTTGTGTCTGTCTGTGTGCGTGATAGGGATTGAACTGGTGGTGGTGGTAGTAGTAGTAGTAGTAGTAGTAGTAGTAGTAGTAGTAGTAGTAGTAGTAGTAGTAGTAGTAGTAGTAGTAGTAGTAGTAGCAGTAGTAGTAGTAGTCATCGATTTCAAGATCTTTACAGTGAAAGGAATGAAAGAGTGAATACACTGGTGAACTCTTGCATTAGTGAAGTGGACAGAACAGGAATGAAGGGGCGAAGCATTGATAGTATTGATAAGCTAGACAGAAAGAAAGCCGTGATGGAATAAAACCACTAGTGAACTCTTGCTTTAGTGAAGTGAATAGAATGGGCACGAATGTTTATGTTTGGGGTGGCAGCAGCAGCAGCAGCAATAGTAGCAGTAGGGGTGGTCCTTTCCCTTCGCCCAGTGACTCCCTCATGCCTCGCCTCCTCCCCCTCTCTCAGTCCTCGGCAGACGGCAGACAGAATGAGGGTCGAGCCAAGTTAGTGACGTCACAAGGAGGAAATACGTGAACCTCAGTGAGCGAAAGCAACAAGCGGCAGACACACACACACACACACACACACACACACACACACACACACACACACACACACACACACACACTTGGCAGACGATAAGTTATGACAGACATCAGGAAAATTAAGGAAACTGTCTGAAAATAACTCGACAGAAATAAATCACAGGAGATGAACAATGAAAGAAATTGAAGATAAAAAAAAAAAAAAGTTAAATCAGGAAACAAACATGCAGGCGATGAATGACGACGTGAACCAGGAAAATAAAAGAGAAAGTAGGAAAATTATGCTGTAAACTGAAAACAGACAAAAGAAAGACAGCTCACTCAAGAATAAATCAAGCCATGAAAATTAAAGAAAACAGCTGGAAAATTAGTAAAACAGCGAAAAGACAAGAAGACAACAGTGAAAATTAAACAAAAGTAAGAAGAAAGAAGAAAGATAATACCAGTAACAATCAGAAAATTAAATTAAACAATAGGCAGACGAAAACAAATAAATAAACAATAAATCGAGGAAGAGACCCAAGAAAAACACGAGTAACGAAAATAAGTAAACAAACGCAAAAGAAAACGTACACACACACACACACACACACACACACACACACACACACACACACACACGGATGTTGAATTAGAAAACAAAAGAGGAAAAGAAATAGAAAACGAAGCATTAATCCGAAGCCCAACAAACAGGGGAAACTTCAATAAACACAACCCGGAGAGAGAAAATTCATCAAAAAGCACACTAATTTTTTTTTTCAGCATATTTCAGGAAGTATTAATGAGTGCATACATTAAAAGCAGCGTGTGTATCCGTGTTACACTCTCCTTATTGCTGCGTAGGTGGGAGTGCGTGGGAGAAAGAGAAGCACGAAGCAACGTTCCCAGAAGTGACTGAGGGTGACGGACTGACAGAGAGAGAGAGAGAGAGAGAGAGAGGAGAGGAGAGAGAGAGAGAGAGTATGAATGAGTGTGGGAGCCAGATAAGAGAGACAGCAACCTACAGTGGCCTACCTATACAAGACATCGAGGTTGTGTGTGTGTGTGTGTGTGTGTGTGTGTGTGTGTGTGTGTGTGCCAGCTGAGTAAGGCAAGTCTTGTCTGTATTCGGAAATTATTCGGTCTTAATTAGATTGCTTCTAAATAGGCTCCAGTGGAAGTTATTTAAATGTGTTCTCTTGATTTAGTGGTAGTTTAGCACGCTCCATTAGAAGTTATTGGGGATTTTCAAGTTTTTTTTTTTTATGATTCTAGTGTTAATTGAACAAGCTTTATTGAAAATTACTGTGGTTTTCAAAAGTGCTTTCAAGGGTGTTTTCTTGATTTAGTGATAGTTTAGCAGGCTCCAGTGGATGTTATTGTGGGTTTTTAAGGGTTTTCCTGATTCTAGGGACAGTTTAACAGGCTGTATTGGAAGTCTGGGGTCTGGAATGGTGTTTTCATGATTCCAGTAATAGTTTGACAAGAATCATGCATCCTGAATGAAGGAAAAACATTGCGAGTACTTGTATAACCGAAGAAGAACAAGTAGATGAAAGAAGAGCAGAGAAAAAAGGACAAACAACTATCATAAGACACATAAATATTCATAATTTCGCAAAAAAACGCGGAAGTGAAGGAGGATGCAAGAACAACTGGTCATAAAAACACAATAAATGATAAACAGTCATAAATAAAGAGAAAAAAAATAAAACAAATAACATCCATTTTCCCTTCTTATTTATTTACTTATTTATTTACCTAACACAAACCCTACTAAGAGCCAACAAATCTGCTGCTGCTTGTTCTTCTTCCACCTTCCATATTTCCTCCCCTCATCTCCCCCCAAGGGTAAGGGACAGGGGTACAGGGGTTAAGATGAGGGGGTGCCGGTCACTCCCTTAACAGGCCGCGGGGTGTAAGGGTGAAGAGGGTTGAGAGAGGTGACGGAGGGGGAGGAGGTGAGGGTGGTGAGGGAGGGGGAAGTGTCAGGGTGGTGAGGTGAAGGTGAGGGAGGAGAGGGGGAGGGGGGAGGTGGGGGAGGTGGGGGTTGGCCGCTACAAAGGGTTAAATTGGGCAAGTAGGAAGGTGACGCCAAGCTAGTCGGACTCTCTCTCTCTCTCTCTCTCTCTCTCTCTCTCTCTCTCTCTCTCTCTCTCTCTCTCTCTCTCTCTCTCTCTCTCTCTCTTTCTCTCTCTCCCCCACCCTTCATCGTTAACTCTCACCAAAAGTCAACACCCTTCTCCTCCTCCTCCACCTCCTCCTCCTCCTCCTCCTCCTCCACCTCCACCTTCACCTCCACCTCCACCTCCTCCTCCTCCTCCTCCTCCACCTCCTCCTACTATTCTTGCAGTTATCACCCTAATCGTCATCATCTTCCTCTTCCATTCTTCTTCCTCTCCCTCCTCCTCCTCCTCCTCCTCCTCACTTCCCTCCATACTCTCCTCCTCTTACCCTCCCTCTACTCCAAGGCGTCCCTGTCCCAATCTCTCTCTCTCTCTCTCTCTGGGCGAGATTCGAACCATGGCATCTTAATGTTATCCTAGAACGTTACCAATGAACCAACCACTCACTCGCTTACTGAGAACCTATGATAGCGCAACTGTTTATTCAAGTGTTCGTTAGACCCTCATGAAAATTAAAGCCCTTGATACTAAGAAAGATGCGAGAGATAAGAGAGGGAAAGAGTGTGTGTCTGATGAAGGATACAGTTACCAACACACGGCCGTCATCATTAAAAGAAGATTGGGCAGATTTATGAGTGGGCATGATAGGAGGGAATATGTGAGCACGTTTTATACTAGGAGGGAAATAATAAATGAGGAAGAGAGTGTATGTATGTGTGTGTGTGTGTTTGTGTATGTGTGTGTGTCAGGGAAAATATTCTGTTACCAATATATGAGGAAAGATTCTGCGTTATCTATAGGTGATGATAGGTGGAAATATGATTTTTTTTTTTTTATAAAGGGACTCTCAGCCACGTATAGGCCTGATGCCATTACAGCAACCCTGAGGCTCAGAAAGAAATGAGAAATAAAGAAGAGAACGAGTGTGCCAGAGGAAGTATTCTGTTGCCAACATATGAAGAAAGATAAGCAAATCTATGGATGAAGATGATAGATGGAAACAGATGGGCATGTTTTACACACGAGCTCTCAGCCACGTGTAGGCCTGATGGCATTACAGCAACTGAGACTAGGAAAGAAATGAGAGAGAGAGAGAGAGAGAGAGAGAGAGAGAGAGAGAGAGAGAGAGAGAGAGAGAGAGAGAGAGAGAGAGAGAGAGAGAGAGAGAGAGAGAGAGAGAGAGAGAGAGAGAGAGAGAGAGAATTTCTTTTCATTTACGTTAAGAGCAGCTCTGGCCAAGTGCAACGATTAAGGCAGGAAGATAGAAAAGTCCAATGAAGGTGCCGATCCCCAATGATTACGGTCAAGAGGATTATTCATAATTATGAGATAAAGTATTTTGAAACTTCCCTCTTGAACGAGTGAAGAATTAATTGCCAACACATCCCCATCAACGCCATCAGTCACCATTTAACATCAGGACAAAAATACCCCTCAGTCGTCTCCAGAAAGAAAATTGTGAGTCTCTAGGGTGAGCTAGTAGGGTCAGCTGGCAGGGTGAGCTGGTAGGGTGAGCTGATTGGATGAGCCGACAGGGTGAGCTTCAAGAAAAGTTTAAACAAAGTGAATAGGGAAGGGGAGTTTAATCGCAAAAATTTGTTATATATATATTTTTTTCAGGTCCGGAGCTTAAAAAAGTAAAAAAATGTTCAATCTCAAACCTTTTATCAGATAACAGAGATACTTTCCTTACTTATAGGAGCTTGAACTGTTGCTGAATACGGAGCTTAAATGAATACGGAGCTTAAAGAAAGAGAACAAGTTAAGTCTGAAAACAGTGAGCTTAACAGAACTTAGACTGTTGCTAAATGGAATGAGCTGAAAGAAAACGAATAGGATAAGCCTGAAAACTGAACCTAGGGGGAGAACTAAAAGTGTGTGTGTGTGTGTGTGTGTGTGTGTGTGTGTGTGTGTGTGTGTGTGTGTGTGTGTGTGTGTGTGTGTGTGTGTGTGTGTGTGTGTGTGTGTGTGTGTGTGTGTGTGTGTGTGTGAATGGAGAGCAAGGCGCCGATAAACAGACGCAGCTGAGGAGAGACAAGGACAAGATTTCAGGCTCAAATGCAGAATTAGAAAGTCCGACAGGTGTTTAAATGTTAGGGTGACACTTAGGAGCCTCGCAGATAGAAATGCTGATATACCTAATGACCCAACGGCGAAGGCTGAACAAGAAGGAAATGTGCTTGCTTTGAAATCTAAGTAGGTTAGGCCACAGGGGATGCTTGGAAGGGTGTGGGGAGTGGTGGGGACAGGCCATCACGAGTTCAGCCCAAATCATAACTGTCTTATAACTCAGGGAGAAAAGCACAGTAGAGAGAAAAAAATAAAGAAAAAAAGGCGAAACAAAAATACCTAAGGCCAGATCCTGTGTACAGTTCAGACAAGGTGAGCAGAATTAGATAATGAGTCAGGGGAGCGTGAGTTCAGTTAGCCCCAGTCATGAGAGCCACTGCTGCACTAGGTCAGAAGGAATGAATATGATACAAGGACTACTACTACTTTTTTTTACAGACTAAGTGGAAGTGCTTGGCAGAAACAGATGACGAGTAAGGACAGCGGGGGTTCAGTTAGCCCCAGTCATGAGTCTTAGCCTTGTACTGCTCCAGGAATTGATATGATAGAGACTTCTGCTTCTCTTTTATAGGCGAGTGTGGAAGTGCTTAGCAGAAATAATGACTCAGGGTACGGTAAGTTTAGTTAATCCAGTCATGAGTCTTAGTGGTGTACTAAGTCAAGGATAATTGATATGGTACAAGGTCCTCCTCTTACCACTACTCTTTATGGGCGAGGATGGAAACGTTTGGTGCTTGGCAAAGAGGTGTGTGTGTGTGTGTGTGTGTGTGTGTGTGTGTGTGTGTGTGTGTGTGTGTGTGTGTGTGTGTGTGTGTGTGTGTGTGTGTGTGTGTGTGTGTGTGTGTGCAGTAAAAGTGTGGGCATGGCTAAATAAACTCCTTTCAATACAGATTTCGTGCGTGTAAGGCGCAGATTCAGAATGAAGATCAAGAGCAGGGTTGGGATACACATCTTTAATGCCACGTAGTGTAGATTCCCAAAGGTCACATAAGAACGCTATACTTCTTTGATTGGGCCAAGAAGGGTTTTGTACGAATCTACGGTGCTGTTATGTAAACCCGTATTATTTTGGTTAATAGAATGATGTAACTAGGAGGAATGTAGATGCGTGTAGGGGGAGTAACAGATTCCGAGCCTAAATTGAGTTATTTTTTCATACGTGTCAAGGAGACTGGCTGAGTAAAAATAAATAGATAAAAAAATAGTAGATGAAAAGCCACTCAATCTTACTGCCACTACTACTACTACTACTACTACTACTACTACTACTACTACTGGGTGTCAAGGAGTCCGGCGGCTGAGTAAAAGAAAACAGATAAAGAAAATCTACGAGGTGAAAAGCCCTCTTAATTTTACCACCACCTACACCACCATCACCACCACCACTACCACTACTACTACTACTGGGTGACCACAAGCAGAAGACTCGCCCTTGAAAGTGTTTGTTGCGAGGCAGTGACACCACAGCAAACTGGAAATTTTGCAAGATCATGGCACCGTCACATTTCTGCTTTCGCTGTGTGTGTGTGTGTGTGTGTGTGTGTGTGTGTGTGTGTGTGTGTGTGTGTGTGTGTGTGTGTGTGTGTGTGTGTGTGTGAGTCAGTGTTGTATCGACTGGTTTGTAGTTACTGAATTATTACCGCGTGTGGACTTGAAACAGGGTGTGTGTGTGTGTGTGTGTGTGTGTGTGTGTGTGTGTGTGTGTGTGTGTGTGTGTGTGTGTGTGTGTGTGTGTGTGTGTGTGGTGTGCTTGCGTCGAAGGTCAGATGCATTAGTGTTAAAGTCACGGAATGCAATGCTTCACTTGTGACTAATTACTGATTGATTGATGACTGGTAATTAGTGACTGAATTCATGTGAAGGCTAACACTTGCGTCCGTCAGTCACTCAGTCCGTCAGTCACTCAGTCAGTCAGTCAAGCACGCAAGCAATCACTCAGGTAGTCATGCAGTCAATAAGTCAGTCATATTCTCTCTCTCTCTCTCTCTCTCTCTCTCTCTCTCTCTCTCTCTCTCTCTCTCTCTCTCTCTCTCTCTCTCTCTCATTCTCTCTCACGGGAACGCATCCAAACTGTTCACGTGATCAGGTCTCCTTTATTTGTCTTTTCATATCATTTACACAAAAGGATGTGAGCCAAGAGTGCTGCAAAAGTATCGTGAGAGGGAGAGGGAGAGGGGGAGGGGGAGAGGGAGGTGATAGAAAAATTAACCAAAATATATCACTGTCGTGTTGCTTTTTTTTTTTTTTTTTGGGGGGGGGGG
>NC_087163.1:26119584-26127084 GCF_035594125.1 Scylla paramamosain | reverse complement strand
GTAGGTGAGGGATTTCAAGACAGCAGGAAATATTTCTCTTATCTCTCATAATGGTTCCTTTCACAATGATGGCCGGAAATATCTCATGCCGCTCTTCCTTCCTTCCTTCCTTGTTCCTATGGTGGTGACGTGAGGCACAGATTGAGGCTGAAAGGAGGTACTGAGTTCACTAGTGTTTCACCTCCTGGCCTTAATTCTTGTTCGGTGAAGAGAGTAAGAAGATAACACTCGAAACGTTTGGTGGAAATGAAGCATTCGTGTTTTCCTCTTCTTTCTTTCACTAATACTTTTCATTCGCTTCTCTCACTCACAGAAAGCTTACTCCTTTGGTTACTGCGTATGTCTTCCCTCCCTCGCTACCTCTATCTGTAGTACTAAGGCCTGTGCTAATCCCATTCATGCACTTTTAGCCAATGAGAGCCTTGCTTGAGAGGTCGTGTTGATAAGCGTGATAAAAGTGAATCAGGAAGGAGGGAAAAGGTGGAAATCCGATATGGTATCACGCAACTTTAAAAAGAGAAAGATAAAATAATAAGAAAGACATTTATTTTCTATCATTACTAACCTGACAATATAAAAAAAAAAAGCAATTTCTCAAAATCTTTAAATCAGCAAGGAAATCTTTATCTATGGATGCTAATTACGAAAAAAAGTTGGCAAGTTTTCCGCGATAGAAAGAATCTTTGTGTATCTGATACTCAATAAGGCATAGCCATTCAAACTTGCCCTTCTGCTAACAGGTGATGAAAAATAGTCGCCTTCATGACTACACATAACTCCGAGGCTCCTAAGTTACTTTAAGAGAAGAGGACCACGTGGGGAAGGGATAGTGCACAGGATGGCGGAAGGGAGAAGATAAGCAAGACCCACGATTAAGATGAAATGAGAGTACAGCAAAAGATGCGCGAGAGAATGATTAATAGAAACTAGTGGAAACTGAAGAACACTACCCCGTAAGTAAGTGAGTGAAGAAGAAGAGGAAGAGAAGGAGGAAGTGACCTAAGCTACATTCCAATCCATGACGCTGTTATTATCGTGTCTGTGGGAGGTGTTGCATGAAGGATTTCTCAAGTGCGTGAGACTGAGAACCAGTTGAAAAGACTACGCCGCACCTCCACTATATTCAAAACGCTCTAGTTGAAGTTCCACGGGTTTTCAAGGACGTTTTTATGGTTCCAGTGACAGATTAACAAGTTTTCTTCAATACTAACAGGAAAAACACTCTTGAGAACCCGGCTAGTCATATTTGTGGCCTTTTGAAAATAATCGTGGTGAGAGAGCAGTGTTTCAGAGTACGGGCGTGAGGGTTCTAACTTACACTACATTTGACAGGCTGTAGTGGAAGTTACTCAGGTTTTCAAGGGTGTTATCATGATTCTATTAATAGTTTAACAATTATTTTGCATCGTCAGTAAGAGAAAACCTTTGAAAAACTCGACTGATCATTCCTGTGAGATTTGAAAATAGTGAGGACTGAGTTTTCAAGTTTGTTTTCATGATACTAGTAAAAATTTAACAATTATTTCATTATTCTGCATTGTCAGTAGAAGAAAACCTCACGGGAAGTCGCCAAATCATCCCTATTGTCTTTGAAAATTGTCTTAGTGAGATACGAAAACGGGGACAAAGTTTCTCAAGGATGTTTACAGGATTCAAGTAACAAATAAATGATCATTATTCTGCATCGTCAGTATGAGAAAACCTCACGGGAACTCAATGAATCATCCCCGTGACCTTTGATTTTTTTTTCCTGGTGAGAGAACGAAGCTTGGGAGGACCTGCCGTGGCTCATGTCCAGGCAACGCAGCCTCTAGGAACGCGTGAAGAAAAGGCGAGGTGTGGTTGTCTTCACCGCCTCGCCTCGTGTGTCGTTTTCCTTCAGGGTGAGCAATGGTGGTGAGGTTGTAGCAAATAATCTAGTCAGCCATAGAAATATCCCATTTTCTCTCATATTCAGGGTACACTAAAGCTTACGCGCTTCTCAGAACCAGTAATATGTAAACACAAGTCACCGCTCCAAGCACTCCGTTTTCTCTTATATGTTTTCAGCCTCCCGTTCTCTTTCTACTGCACAGATTTTTCGTCTTTCATCTCTTCTTCCTCATTTTTTTATACATACACATTCTGTGCACGCTTTTCGACACATACGTTACACGTCTTTTCTATACATCATATTACTCCTTTCTTCACACAGACATACACACACACATTCACTCTCTTTGTCCATATCTTTATGTAAATCATTTTTTATGTTCAGTATTTCTTGTGTACATGTTCATGTTTTTGTTAAATAATGTAGAGAGAGTTTAACCAGTCTAACAAGTGGCTATAAATACAACCTTAGCTGGTGAACAAAAAGAGTTAAGAGATTAAAGGACTTGCAACTGCTGACGGTTACCTGTCGGTTTTCTCTTCTCTATCTCTGGCGAGTTAAGAGATTAAAGGACTTGCAACTGCTGACGGTTACCTGTCGGTTTTCTCTTCTCACATTCCTGGCGGCTTCCACCTAGATCACTAGAAATGGTGACTCGGAGTTAGACCGTAGTGGCCAGCTCCACCAATGCTGTGTCCCAGGTTCTTTAGCACTATAGCGTCGCCACAGCTATAGGTACCTCGCCCAGGTCAGCCCCCGCCTGACACGGACCACCACGGCCAAACCGCCACCCAGCCTGGCCCAGCCGTGACCCACCGACGCCACCCAGCCCGGCCAGATCGACCTCGTAAAGGCCTTCCATCAGATCCCCATCAACCCCGAGGACATCCCGAAGACGGCCATAATCACGCCCTTCGGACTATATGAATACACTAGGATGCCCTTCGGTCTCAAGAACGCTGCTCAAACATTCCAGCGCTTCATGGACGAAGTTTTGCGAGGACTGCAGTTCTGCTTCACTTACGTCGATGACATTCTTGTTGCCAGCCCAGACGACGCTGCTCATCGCCAACACCTCGAGCAAGTCTTCACTCGTCTGAAGGACTACGGCATCCAGGTCAACGCCGACAAGTCCGTGTTCGGCGTGCCTTCAGTCGACTTCCTCAGCCACACTGTGTCCTCCTCAGGCTTCACCCCAACTGCAAGTCGCTGTACTGCCATCCAGAATTTCCCGAAGCCCACAACTCAGCGCCAGTTGAAGCAGTTCCTCGGGATGCTGAACTATTACAACAGGTTCATTCCCCGATGCGCGCTCCTCCTCCAGCCTCTCTACGCCTTAGTGAAGCCAGCCAAACGAGGCCAGTCCGTCACCCTTGCCTGGACGCCCGCAGCTGAGGACGCTTTCCTCGCTGCCCGGAAGGCGCTCACATCCACAGCGCTCAGTTTCCCTGCCCCAGACGCCCCTACTTCCATCGCCACGGACGCCTCCGACACCGGAGTTGGAGCAGTGCTACAGCAGCACATCGACGGTGCCTGGAAACCCGTCGCCTTCTTCTCCAAGAAACTCAACACTGCCGAGAAGAAGTACAGCGCCTTCGACAAAGAGCTCCTCGCCATCTACAAGGCATTGAAGCACTTCCAGTACTTTGTCGAAGGACGTCAGTTTCATATCTACACTGACCACAAGCCGCTGACGAGCACCTTCATCAAGAACAAGTCATCCTACTCACCACGTCAACTGCGCCACGTAGACTTCATCTCTCAGTTCACCACGGACCTCCGTTACGTGAAAGGTGAAGATAACGCCCCAGCCGATGCCCTGTCACGCAACATCTGTGCCACATCTACCTCTCTCATCGATTACGCCGCCATTGCTGCCGATCAGGCCGCTGACGCCGAGCTGCAGCAACTGAAAGAAAACGCCGCACTACAGATGAAGAGAGTACAGCTACCAGGCACTCAAGTGCACATCTACGCTGACGTCTCGACCAACACCGTCAGACCATACCTGCCTCAACGGCACAGGTATCCACTCTTCCGTCAGCTGCACGACCTCTCACATCCTGGCATCAGAGCTTCACAACACATGATGACGTCCCGATTCATCTGGACCGCCATCAACAAGGACGTGAGAGACTGGACACGTAGGTGCACCACCTGTCAGGCCTCCAAGGTGACGCGACACACACGCTCCCCTACAGCCACCTTCACGCCAGTCTCCACACGCTTCGAACACGTCCATATCGACCTCGTTGGCCCTCTTCCTCACTCCGACGGCTGCCGCTACATCCTCACCTGTGTCGACCGCTTCACTCGCTGGCCAGAAGCTGCACCGCTGACTGACATCTCCACTGACACCGTTGCACGTGCCTTTATCAGCACGTGGATCTCACGCTTCGGTGTTCCTGTCAGCCTCACTTCTGACCGCGGCGGCCAGTTTGAGTCCAGTGTCTGGAACAAACTGATGACACTACTCGGCATTCGACGATACAGGACTGCCAGCTACCATCCTCAGGCCAACGCTACAGTGGAACGTTTCCACCGCCAGCTGAAGTCGTCACTGATGGCTTCCAGCGACCAACGCGAGAAGTGGAACGCCACCTTACCCCTCGTCCTCCTCGGCATCCGGACGTCCCTCAAGCAGGACCTTCACCACTCTTCTGCCGAGCTCGTATACGGCACCACTCTTCGACTCCCTGGCGAGCTCCTTACCAGCTCACCCGACGCCGGCCCCTGCAGCGTCCAAGACTTCGCCAGCAGTCTTAAGGAGTCGATGAGAAGCCTGCAGCCGGTGCAACCTCGCACGCACCCCGCCAAGACCTTCGTCAGCCAGGATCTCGAAGACTGCACACACGTCTTCGTCAGGGTTGACGCTGTCTGTAAACCACTACAGCGCCCCTACGAAGGCCCCTTCGAGGTCCTCCGCAGGACGAGGAAAAACATCACCATCAACAGAAACGGCTCTTCTGACGTCATAGCCATAGACCGAGTCAAGCCCGCCTACATCCTGCACACCCCGACGGCACCTCACGACCCGACATCGCCGGCCACGCCTTCAGCACCACGCGCCACAGCTAAGCAGCACGTATCGTTCGTCGTGCCTCCTCACTCGGGGGAAGTTATGTAGCAAATAATCTAGTCAGCCATAGAAATATCCCATTTTCTCTCATATTCAGGGTACACTAAAGCTTACGCGCTTCTCAGAACCAGTAATATGTAAACACAAGTCACCGCTCCAAGCACTCCGTTTTCTCTTATATGTTTTCAGCCTCCCGTTCTCTTTCTACTGCACAGATTTTTCGTCTTTCATCTCTTCTTCCTCATTTTTTTATACATACACATTCTGTGCACGCTTTTCGACACATACGTTACACGTCTTTTCTATACATCATATTACTCCTTTCTTCACACAGACATACACACACACATTCACTCTCTTTGTCCATATCTTTATGTAAATCATTTTTTATGTTCAGTATTTCTTGTGTACATGTTCATGTTTTTGTTAAATAATGTAGAGAGAGTTTAACCAGTCTAACAAGTGGCTATAAATACAACCTTAGCTGGTGAACAAAAAGAGTTAAGAGATTAAAGGACTTGCAACTGCTGACGGTTACCTGTCGGTTTTCTCTTCTCTATCTCTGGCGAGTTAAGAGATTAAAGGACTTGCAACTGCTGACGGTTACCTGTCGGTTTTCTCTTCTCACATTCCTGGCGGCTTCCACCTAGATCACTAGAAGGTAATATCCTTGTATCAATTGACGTCACTGTGGGTGTGTGTGTGTGTGTGTTACTATGAATATTTTTTTCCCACTATTGGTTTTATATTTAATCGATACATATCACGTAAGGAAGTTTATGTATTTAGGTATTATCATTATCATTCATTCATGCCTATTTACTCTGAAAGGATGTATTAAAAACATGTCCTTTTCTTCGCCCTACTTTTCCTTGCCCTTCCAAAACGGCAAGTACTTTCACCTCTCATTATTATTCTAACGTAAAATCATTATCATATTTTTTTTATCCAGCAACATCACCTCATACACGTCTAGTCTTCGTAACACAGAAGAAATGCAATAACCACATACACGGACTTTTACTAATATTACCAAGAGCAACGTCATCTTCCACTCACACTCGTCTAATCTACACGAAAGAAAATGTAACAATCATATACACGTACAATAATATCAAGAACAGCAAAAACATCTCAACTTTTGACCATCACGTGACCACAGCCTAGCATTCCCTGACCCACCGCCTCGTCCTCCCAAGAGCAACATCATCTTCCACTCACACTCGTCTAATCTAACACAAAAGAAAATGTAACAATCATATACACGTACAATAATATCAAGAACAGCAAAAACATCTCAACTTTTGACCATCACGTGACCACAGCCTAGCATTCCCTGACCCCACCACCTCCTCAACGCTCCTCTATCAGCAACCTGGCTTTTTATACCAATATTTCTTCTCTCTCTTCCTGTCCTGTCAGCCGTTCACCTCCTCAGCCACTCGTACCCTCGTGGCTACTAGACCTCACATGTGTTTTTATTTGGGTCGTCTTATCCTAAACCCTCGAGATGGCGACACTAGCGACTACCTGCATCTACGCATTTGTCTGTCATTCACTAGGACATATTAACGTGGGTCCTTTTTTGCCGTGTTGCTTTTAGGCTTGATCTAAGTCTACGTTAGAATGGTACTGAAATAACACTAACGTTTTCATCCGAGGGGTAGGACAGGTTTAGTTAGATTCAGTTAGGTTCGGTTCATTAATTTCACTGCAGGTCCCTTCATTGCGTAGATCAATAAATAGTGTCTGGAAATTATTAGGCTAAGGTTATCTCCATATTAACCTTCTCTTACATCAAATTAGATTAAGCTGACCTATTAAAAATCTCATGGGTAACTCAGTTCATCTTTTCACTCACTGATTGACACGGTGAGCGAGAAATACTTGAGTTATGGCTTGGAGTAAGTGACCCGTTCTCTGTCTTAAGATTGCGTGGCCAGAAGAGTAACGTCTCGGGAACTATACTAGGCTACGCACAAGAGACGAATAGAAAAGGAGGACGCGAGGAATCTGTACTGTGCTTGGGGTTACACGTAGTTACGAAAGACGCAGAACAAACGATCGAAAGTACTAAATTAAAAGTTTCTTCAGTCAGACGCAGAACAAACGATCGAGAGTACTAAATTAAAAGGTTCTTCAGTCAGACGCAGAACAAACGATCGAAAGTACTAAATTAAAATGTTCTTCAGTCAGACGCAGAACAAAACGATCGAAAGTACTAAATTAAAAGGTTCTTCAGTCAATGGTGGGAAAGTGGCTAAGTGTTAGATTTCAGGACGAACCCAAGAGAAAGTGAAGGAGACAAGGGGAAAAGCAGCAAAGGAAGAAGTGAAGATAAGGAACAGGGAGGGAGGGAGGCAGAGCGGAGAGAGGGAGAGAGAGTGAGGTGTGAAGAGGTGTGAAATTTAATGAGGAGGATGTTGAGTTAAGAGAGAGAGAGAGAGAGAGAGAGAGAGAGAGAGAGAGAGAGAGAGAGAGAGAGAGAGAGAGAGAGAGAGAGAGGAGAGAGAGAGAGAGAGAGAGGACACGAGTAAAAATGCACGTC
>NC_087163.1:26047084-26114584 GCF_035594125.1 Scylla paramamosain | reverse complement strand
GAAAACACGAAAACGAAACATTTCTGAGATTAATATGCAATAATTCGTCATCCGCGTCACAATTTCAACGAGAGAGAGAGAGAGAGAGAGAGAGAGAGAGAGAGAGAGAGAGAGAGAGAGAGAGAGAGAGAGAGCCACGGACAACTGACCGATACTCCAGCCAGGAAATTACGCAGAGGCGGAAAAGACACGACTGGAAACTCTCTTTGTGGGAACATGTATGACATTCACACCCGTCACCATTATAATAATCGATGTATTCACGTATTCACTTCCCCTGTACGTGACGCTGCCCAAAGCTCACCACCGGATACGTAAATTAAGTAGATAAAAAAAAAAAAAAAAAGACGGAAAAACAGTATAACCGATCCTTCCTAATATGATAGAGAGTAAATGCGTTTCAGAATGAGAAAAAAATCAAGTGCTCTTTGACATTTCTCTCTTAAATAACGAAGAAAAATAGTTAAAGTCGTAAGGGCATGAGGAACAATGAAATGATCCAGGTATTGACAGTGGAAGGGATCAGTGTAACCACAAAATAAAGACAGTAGTAATAGTAGTAGTAGTAGTAGTAGTAGTAGTAGTAGTAGTAGTAGTAGTAGTAGTAGTAGTAGTAGTAGTAGTAGTAGTAGTAGTAGTAGCAGTAGTAGTATCAGACGGATAATAACATGACGTATTAAAGTCAAACACTTCTACAACAGTGGCAATAACGCTGGTAAGAGCTGGTAATGCGCTGTTAGGGATTCCGCCACATGATGAGAGAGAGAGAGAGAGAGAGAGAGAGAGAGAGAGAGAGAGAGAGAGAGAGAGGGGGGGATTTACCAGGACTGCCTGCTTGAGATCACAGATGAAAGACACCAAGCGAATGACGTTTACGTACTACAGGTAACAGCACACGGACTGTCTTCTAGGGTGTCTAGGAGAGAGAAAAGAAGAGGGTGGCGAATAATAATGTGAACTAATTACATACTATAAGAGTGACAGGCTGTGTATTTACGTGTCTCGAGGGAACATAGAGAGATTTGAGTGGAAACCTGAAAGACCACGAAGACATGTGTTTAGATGAAGGCAAAACATTAGAGTGAAATGGAATATACCTCGAAAAACATACGTGTGTGTGTGTGTGTGTGTGTGTGTGTGTGTGTGTGTGTGTGTGTGTGTGTGTGTGTGTGTGTGTGTGCGCGTGCGTGCTTGTGTGTGTGTGTGTGTGTGTGTGTGCGTGCTTGCCTCTTCCTCCGGTTGCAGGAAAGATGAGATTAGAATGGAAACTTGACAAGGATGAGAAAGAAAATTTGTTTGAATAAAAAAGCGAAACGATGGAGTAAATAAAACACACCAAACAAAACGTATGTGTGTGTGTTTATTAATGTTATTGTAATGGTAGTGGTGGTGGTGGTGCTGGATGTGACGGTACATGTAAAGAAGATGAGGAGGAGGAGGAGGAGCAAGAGTAAGTAAAGGAACGGGAAAGCGAAAACAACAGTAAAAATGTATTGTTGAAAAATAGTATAACTCGTTCTTTTATTACTAGAGAGAGAGAGAGAGAGAGAGAGAGAGAGAGAGAGAGAGAGAGAGAGAGAGAGAGAGAGAGATGCACTGAAATAAAAACACCTTTAATTAGTTACGTGTGTGTGTGTGTGTGTGTGTGTGTGTGTGTGTGTGTGTGTGTGTTTCTTTAACCCATAACAGGAAATTTTTTTACGAGGAAATCTGACACGCCTATGAAAGGAATGCTTGCAGGGAGGTGGAGACGGAAAAGAATGCACATCATAATGACTGACCGTCTATAAATAACCACAGGAGGATAAAATGTACAAATAGTAATAATACGTACTGAGAACCCACCTTGCGTCACACAGCCGCTCATTGTTCTTCATTCATCGCCTCCTCTCCCCTCCTCTCCACCTCCATGCGTCCCCTTCCCTCCCTCGGTCTCCCTCCCTCTACACTCACAATCTACACATAACAACACCACATAATACGTATCACACACGTCACACTACAAACGGTGTATCTTTCACACACACACACACACACACACACACACACACACACATACCTTTGCCATCCTCTCGACAATACCTGATTAATTCACTCAAGGGTGTTTTCCTTCCGTGAGTCCCTATATGATACCTCCTTTACATCTTGTCATTCTACACCATCTCTCTCTCTCTCTCTCTCTCTCTCTCTCTCTCTCTCTCTCTCTCTCTCTCTCTCTCTCTCTCTCTCTCTCTCTCTCTCTCACGCACACACACACGCACACACACAACTAGTTAAAGGTGTTTTGATTTCAGAGCAGCACCTCCGTGTTAAGATTGTCCAGTATCGTTTTTCTCCCTCTCTCTCTCTCCCTCTCTCCCTCTCTCTCTCTCTCTCTCTCTCTCTCTCTCTCTCTCTCTCTCTCGTCATAAAAACACGAGTTATTCAATATTTTCCAACAATTTATTTTCACTGTGGTTCTCTTCCCTTCCCGCCCTTTGCTTCATCTTTTGCCCACTTTCACCTCTACCCTCCTCATCATCATCTTTATATTTATCTTCACCACTACCACCACCACCACCACCACCACAACAACAACAACAATAATACAACAGTTGAGAAAAAATAACACTCACCCTTCCATTCCTTCAATTCGGCTCCGTCATCTCCTTGAAAGCCTTTATTTTCCATCTTGAGTCAGCGGTGAAGTCAGTCAGGGAATCTTTCTTTTTCCTACGCGCGTCCGTCTGTGTGTGTGCCGATGTTCCTCCTCGTTCAGTTTTCTATACCGCACCTCCTGATTCTCTCTCTCTCTCTCTCTCTCTCTCTCTCTCTCTCTCTCTCTCTCTCTCTCTCTCTTTGATAAGCACTTTTTTGTTGTTACTGTTGCTGTTTATCTCTAGTGCTAATAACAATGTGATACTAATAACACGTTTGTTCTTTCGTCCTCAAACAGTGAGGGTACACACAGCCACACCTGCGGAAGAAACGGCAGTGAATTAATATATTTCCTTACATTATGTACTTAAAGGGTCCTATTCGTAACTTTTGATATTGCAGCTTGACAAAACAGGCTGTAATAGAAGGTGTAGTGGTTTTCAATTCTGTTTCCATGGTTATAATGATAGATTAACGTGCAACATAAGTTATAGGGGTTTTCAAGACTAGCTGCTTCCATTGTTATAGTAGCAGCTGTTTAAAATAGAGTAGAAGTGGTAGGTGTTTTCATGGTTACAGTGATAGCTTAATAAATATTCATCCTAAAGAAGGCAAATGAGCATACCCGACTTATCATTTCTGCTGCCTTTGAAAGTTGTTCTGGTGAGACCCCAAAGCGTTTAGGAATACAAGCTTTTAGAATCACAAGAAGAGTTGTTTTATACCATCAGACAACCCATTCCCTGGAGGAGCTTAATTGTCGTCTTGAATACTGCTCCCACTTATTCATGGGTGACTAACATTATTATCACTATCATATATTTTAACAATTTGTCTATTTATTTATTATTAACATTATTATTATTATTTTTTTTTTTCAGAGCGCGAGTGGAAGGGAAAATGTTAACTTGATAATTCTGACCATTAGCCACCCCAGTTATTTTAAGTCAGACTAGGCTACATTTACAGTACAATTTTCAAAGGCCGACAGAATTTACTGTAGCTGTGATCTCACGAGTGTTAATTTCCCCCACTGAAGATGTAGAAGCCTTGTTAAACTATCGCTACAATCATGGGAACACCTTTGAAGACCCCTGTATAGTAGGTAAAATTTCCACCGGAGACTATCAAAGTGGTCACATAAAGAAAACTAACACTGACTTCAAAATACGAGCTTCTTTGCGTCTTTTCGCGTATAGTCTCAGTCTATATAGCTTGTACACCTCTCCAATATGAATAAGGTAGAGTTTTTTCACTAAAGATTAACTACTGTAGCTCTGGTGTGTGTGTGTGTGTGTGTGTGTGTGTGATCACCACAACTTCAGGAAGACTTGTGCGTGGAAGGGAAGTACGTGTCCTCTTATAAGTTGTAATCACAGTTGTAGTCACAGGTGTTCTTGGCAGTTCTAATGTTGTACACAGCTGTAAAGCATGCACCATCCCCTACACACACACACACACACACACACACACACACAGAGAGAGAGAGAGAGAGAGAGAGAGAGAGAGAGAGAGAGAGAGAGAGAGAGAGAGAGAGAGAGAGAGAGAGAGAGATTTTGAAACATTACTGTACATTCTTACACAAGGGACACAAATTACAATCTTTACACGACTTTGCAACAAGATAGCGTTACTTCCCTCACAGTTGAAATCTTCACTCCTAATAAAAGTTAAAGTGGCGGTAATAAATCTACAAATCCTTATCACGACTCCGCCAATTTTCACAGCCTAGCACCCCACCTATCAAGCGAAGCCTCGTTATACATTCATACGTTTATCTGATACATTTTTCCTCCTGGCGCATTCTATCACATTTTATTTATATTCTACCGTTTACACACTTTCACAGATGCCAGAGTAACACTATATCATCAACACAAGTTTATCCAAATATTAGTAACACGTTAAATCTGTGAAAAGGAAACGTGACAATTATTTCACGTGTTCATCTTCCTTCTCTATCCTAACACACTACGTACTTATTTATTCAACACTCTGACAAATTACAAAACGACACTATTTCGTGAATATAAGCCGTTTCACATATTACTTTTCACATACTAATAGCACGTAAAATCATTAAAAAAGGAGAAATTAGATAGGGAGTGGGGATCAGAAATTCTTCACGGTACAATACATTATTATACCTCATTTTCTCACCTGTTGCACTCCACGCATTCACAGATTAAATGAACAGCACTATAATGTCAACACAAGTCCATGGAAATACTAACAACACTCAAACATTACGAAAAGAAAGAATGGTGAGTAATAATGATGATCTCTTCTGCCTCAGTCCCGTCATCAACATAACATTTCCGCTATTCAGTCCTCGTCCGCCCTGTGCTACAAATCTCTTTACAGCTCTGCCTCATACACCGTGTTCCCTGTATACTAGAAGGGTGCTCGGGGATAAACAGTGATGGGTGGTGACAGAAAGGGATTAAATGCTGAAAACGAGAGAGAGAGAGAGAGAGAGAGAGAGAGAGAGAGAGAGAGAGAGAGACGGACACGAAAGGAGAGAGGGAGAAGAAAATTAACGAGAAGACCAAATCTAATATAAATTTACATTAATCTATGCAATAGCAGCTAACAAATGATGAATAAATAAACAAAATAAATCAACAAATAAATAAATAAATGTTGACAGATATATCAACTACGTAGGATAGCTTAGAGTACAGGCTAAAATGATCATATATGGGGGAGAGAGAGAGAGAAAGCTAGGCTACATTTTATATCTCCCTTCAGTGGCGAGTCCTCGACCCTGGACTTGGGTAGCCACGCGCATCAGTCACCCTCCCCTGTCACGGTTTTCCCGGAAGTAACGACAGAAACAACAAAAGAGAGACCAATCAGCCTCTCTATGAGTTATGTCAGATGTCAGAGTACCAGACAGTAGCTATACCGACACTCCCAGCTATTGCAAAGATGGTTTTACTGCATTACCAACAGCATTAACATCAAGCAGTCGTTATAAAAATGTTAACTTACAGATATTGTTTGGCTTATGAGTGATTGATGGCAATGATGTCTGGCCTCATATAATATATCAGATCGTAATGAAGCTTCTGACTATTAAAAAGGCATTCCTTCTGCGTTCTCAACACGGCCAGCCTGCCACTCGACCCTTACGAGTTGATGCCAGGCAAGGGTGTCACGCTTTAAACGCTTTATATTGAAGAGATTTTAGTAGAAGTGACACGAAATACAAGTCGGTCAGCCACATGGTTTGCACGAGTGATGGACAGAGTTGGCATCGCACAAAATGTTTCCACTTAGTTATTAAAAAAGTTAACTTTGCATCACTTAATTACCACTAAGTGTATGTACGTATGTATGTAACTGACTCGAAGCAATTGTTCTTGAAACAATATAAGGTGTTCCATAACCAACTACAGCTTGGAAAAGAGTGAAAGGCTTATTCTGGTATTCTGAATCATTCTACGTATCATTTTTCTCATGCCTCTATCACCTTGTGTTGAAGTGAACAGCCTATCTGCCCTGAGATGTTGCACCAGCTGACGATGACAAGAGACGAGTGGCAGGATCGAGCTGTAGGAGAACTTGTAATCACTTACGATAAGCAAATGTCACCTCGGTAGGTAGGCATTCTGATGAAGTGACTGGATAACCACTATATTACATCAATGTGTTAAGCAGAAAATGAAACCAGCCTCTAAGTGATTGAGTGATAAAAACTGGGTCACATACCACGCATCGGAAAAAAAATAATAATAATAAAATAAAATAAATAAATAATATTCACTAGCATACTGAGACATCGATCATAACTGATAGAGAAACTGAATTTTCACGTGGGACTCTTCTTACTCAACTCCACTGTAATTTATGTGCATATGGCATGTTTACACCCAAACTCTCACACACGAGACACAAACAGGATCATTTTCTTGTTTCGTCATTAAAGTTCCCAGTATCAGTTTCTCAATATCTTCCCTCCACGTAAGCCTCCCTCCTTGAACGGCTCACAACAGCATGTATGGCGTTGTTTTAAATAATGAACGTGTCGCCAAGAAAACAGTGAGTCCTTACATCTTTAATCAAATACCTGACTGATAGACGTAACTGATGGTTGAGGAGTGACACACACACACACCCCTACCCCACTGCACCGTAAGCGTTACTGAGGTGAGAGAGATGAGCGCTGACAAGGAAGATTCCTATGAGCGCAGGTAGGAAAAACAGGTCGCGGCGGCGTTCCTATGAGGTGGGTATCCTTTTTTTTTTTGTTTCGGTCGTTTTTCTTTTTATACAGTATAATTATTCATATTAAGACTCCTGTTTTTCACGTGTTCTTTTTCTTATGTGAAATAATTTGTAATTTACATGTGCGTATGTTTTCTTCTCTTCGTTTAGTACGATGGGTTACAATTATCGTACGCCAGACAGCTACGCTAACCATTTCCTTTAAAATTCCCCGAGCGTTGTTTTGTCGCGCAGTAACAAACGTATCTATCAGCAGTTATCATTATTTCCTTTGATAATGTAATGCATTCTGACATGTAAATATAATCTCTTCCCCTCTTCTTTCCCTCCCCTTTCCTCAGGTAATACAGCCTCTCCTTTCCTTTCTTCCCCTTCCCCAGTTACCAGGCTGCCTCCCCTTCCTCCTCCCTCATACTGCTTCCCCTCCCTCTTCCCCCTCCATTCAAATAACAACAGTAATGTGAAGTTTGAGTTTTATTTATGTAACTAACAGGACAGTACAAATTATTTTCTTCATGTGGCATGCATTAACATGTTTTGTTCTATCCTTCAAAGGCCACAGAGACTATTAGTCAAGATTCTCAGAAGCATTTTTTTGTTTTCCAACAAATGGTGCAAAATTTTCACTCATTAATTAATTTTCATTAATCTCAATTCAAGTTTATAAACACACACACTATCTGCCTTAACCCTCTTCCTTCATTCTCAAATTCCATCATCTACTAATAATCTCACTGCAAAACATGACAATGGACTTTAGCCAATCAGAGATCTTCAGACTGAGAAAACCTGATATAACCACTGGAGGTAAACAGTGATCTAGCCAGCCAGCACAGCCACCAACTACAGCCACAGGCATGCCACAACTTCTCTACAGGTACCACAGTTTGTCTGCCAGGCTGGGAGGTGGGGAGCCATGGATGGCCTGCCCAGTGATGGAGGCCAGCTTGTGGGCATAAAGGCAGGGTGCTGGTACTCTCACTGGACCCTGCAGGAGTAATGGAGGTGCAGGAGTAGTGGAGAGAAGATGCTGTCCATGCTGTTAACTATCTCACCAATCCTGGCATGGTTTCTACTTTCTACTGTCTTACATCTCTATTCTGTCCATCTTCTTAATGCAAGAGTCAACCAGCATTCTCAGTCTTTCATCCCTTTCAAAGGTATACTCTATAGCTCCCTGCTTGCTGCTGTATTTCCTCCTGCCTGTGGCTTAAGCTCTTTCAAGACGCTCAGAAGACATTTCTCTAATTTTGGATGATTCTTTTGGCTCTAGTATTTTGGGACTGGCATCTCCAGTAAGACTTTTTTTCTGCATTTTTTATATCATTTAGCCTGAACTCATCTTACATACAAATAAAATCACCATCACCATCCAGTTATAGAAGAGGAAGGTGAGGAAAAGTATTTCTATGGGACTTTATATACATTTTTCATAGCCCTTGGCCTGAGCTCTTACATATAATTAAAAAAAATAATTACTCTTACCATCCAGTTGTAGTAGAGAAAGGTGAGCTTGTAGGCAAGGCGCTGGTGTCTGTCTGGGTCCAGGTTTGTGTTATGATCCACCAGGATGTTGTAGGAGGTGGGGGTGACAGTGCCCTCGGTGACCCTCTGACTCACCAGGAAGAAGTCGTATCTGTGGAAGAAGTGAATGTTCCTCATTTACTTTGACTCAATCCTGTTAATATAGAGGTTAATAATGAAGTACATGTATTGATGTCAATGAATGGACCTTGCTTAGCTTGACTCAATCTTGTGAAACTATAGATATGAGTAATTGATTAAACATATCAACACCAGTAAATGTCTCTTGGTTAGCTTGGCTCAATCTTGTGAAACTATAGATGTGAGTAATGAACTAAATATATCAACATCAGTAAATTTCTCTTGGTTAGCTTGACTCAACCCCATGAAACTATAGAGGTGAGCAATAGTACCTCTCGGGCAGGGTGATAACGTCGTCACACACAGTGCCTGGCGGGGGGTTGACGGGGCGGCCAGTAGTGACACCCTCGGCAAACAGACGCGAGTGGATCCTCTTGCTGACCACCACAAAGCTGAAGCCCGGATGGAAGTTGAACGCAGCAAAGCACTCCTGTGGGGCGAGAGGTGTGAGAACTTAACACAGGAACATGGCAGTGAATGAAGGAATACAGGGAAGTTGTATTTGTGGCATTGAGTTGCATTGAGTTGCATATGGGCTCTGAGTTGAGGTGATGATTCTGCTATATGTACCAATAATAGTAAGTCAGTAAGTCAAGATATATTACTGAAAATTTCTGAATACTATCTTTTAAATATAGAGAACACTTTCCTAATTAATCTTACTTTATATACATTTCCTATAGAAAACTTCCATATATGGTACTATCTTTAAACATAGCAAACATTTTTCTAATAAACATTGCTTCATCTATTCACTCATACAAAAAAAAATTCACAAAATACATTATACTGCAAATCTCCAAACAATACCTTTAAATTCAGTAAACATTTTCCTTACCAATCTTCCTTTACCTACTCACTCATAAACCCTTAGGGGGAAGTTTCTGTATTTATCCTTATTATTTACCAAACATTTTCTTATTCACTTATTCCTTTACTCACTTCAACACATTTAGAAGCCTGAGTACTTATCCTTAAATAAAGCAAACATTTCTCACCAATCTTCCTTTACCTACTCACTTATATACTCTTAGGAGCTTCAGTACTTACCCTTATGGCAGCAACCTCTGTATCCCTGACATAGTTAAGTTGTCCGTCGCCCACACCATCCCTGTACACCAACACTCGCTCAGGCAGGCACCCGTTGACTCGGGCATAGTGGCCCAGGGCACCTAGAGAGGGAGAAATAGTGAAGAAGGTTGGTGAAAGTGTAAGATTGTGTTTGAACTGTTTCTGTAATCTTTCTCTCTCTCTATCATAGCTCACACTCCTCCTCTCTCCCACCCACTTACTTCTACACAGCTCAAATATTCTCTTTTCCCCACTCCTCCCTTTTTCCCTACTCCTGTTGCTCCTACTCCTCCCTGTTATCTTTACTGGTGATGACAACACTGAAGTTTTCTTTCTCTCTCACAACTCACATTCCTTCCCTCCTTTCCCTCTATTTTCCATCCCTTCTTTCCTTTTCCCACACTCTTCCTCCTTCTACTTCCCCTTATCCTTACTGGTGACGGCAGCACTGAAGTTGTTGGCCAGTTCTTGGTGTGAGGCATGGCGAGTCACCTGCCCAAAGTAGCGAGTGAGGCTCTGGTTGTAGGAGGCCACCACAGCTCCCCACGATGCACCTCCCCGCCTTCCTCCCTCATGGTAAGCATCGTATCCCACCACCATTGTGTTCTGCAGGAAAAGGGGAGCGATGGAGGGCTGGGAAGGGATGGCATGTGTCGGTAATGGTACAGAGTGATTGGTGGAGCAAAGGTAAGGACTGCATTCATAAACAAACACTTCACTGTCTTGTCTCACTGGTTTTAATAGGATCTGGTGAAGGTTACTGGTGTTTTCAAGGATGCTTTAATGGTTATAGGGATAGTTTAAAAGATTCTGCATCATCATTTGGTAACAGTAGTCATGATATAATGTGACTAATCATCTCAGTGGCTTTTAAAAATATTCCTGATGAAAGAACAGCATAGACTCAAATAAGGCAGATAGAGGTGGGAGACAACTGAGAGGATGCCCTTAGCTAAAACAGGAGAGGCACAGTGAGGTGATGCAAGACTATGGTAATGACTGAGGCATAGACAGGAGATGGAGTGTGATAGATCTGGTAGGGATGGCAGAGAGAAGAGAGGAACATCACTTCACGGTCACTGACATTACATGACAGGCACTTCAGTAAGGCAAGATTTCAGTCAGCCTAAGATCCACAAAGAGTGAAGGTTACAGCAAGACACATAACATGCTTGCCATTCAGCTTCTCACCCTGAGCGGCATCTGCACTGTCCAGGCTTCCCCACCCAGCTTACAGTTGATCTGGATGGCAACACGTGTCACAATGGACAGCAGGCGGCCCTTGTGCTGCAGACTCTTGGCCAGCACCATCTGGCGAAGAACATGGAGATGATCAAAAGGACAGATAGAAAAAAAAGGAAAGAAAAGAAAAGAAGAAAAGAAACATAACAATTATGACAATATCTAATGAGTCACCATCATCACCATTCATTACCATTAATCTTATTGAATATGAAAAGTTATCAAAAGAGGTAAAGAAAAGAAATAGTAAAGAAACATAGCAACAAGCTTAATGAATCAACTTACTATCACTACCACCACTAATCTCACTGAATATGAAAACTTATCAACAAAAAAAAAAAAGAGAGGAAGATGAAAAGGAACAAAACAATAAAGAAACTACTTAACTGGTCAACAAAAACTATCACCACCATTACCATCACCATCATCACCATCAACACCACTAATCTCACTGACCTGGGAGGGAGCGGCCATCACCATACACACGTGCCTCTTGATGGCCACGTAGCGATCCAGCCGAGAGTTTGGCACCACACACACCACCAGGCCCACTCCCATGTGCTTGCCCAGGGCCTTGAGGTAGTCCTGTGGCCCGTCACCCTGCACCATCTCCCTGCGCAAGCACACAGACACGTATTAGAATGCATTAAATGAGAATTTTCCATATACAGGCTGACAGAAATGGGTTTGGCTATGTTACATGGTTCTATGGCCCAATACCCTGCACCATCTCCCTGTATACGGCCACAGGGAGGTATTAGAATGCATTAAGAGAAAATTTTATTGAAAGATAGAAAAAAGGAAAGATTTTTCATATACTGGCTGATAAAAAGGAAGGTTCTGTTATGTTTATGAGCTCTACTTTAATTTTTTTTATTTTTCTTTCATCGATAATCTACATAATCTGTCAGTAAGCCCACTGTGCAGTATAAGAATGCATTAACAGATTATTTTTTTCATATACAGGTGGACAAAAAAGAGGTTTGGTTATATTAATGAGCTATAATTTCCTCATTTTTTTTTATCATACAATCTATACCATCTTCCTCAGTAACTCCATAGTAAGGCATTAGAATGATCCATTTTCCAGCTATCTTCCTCCCTTCTTTTCCATCTGCTGTGTCCTCCCAAGTTATTCCCTTCCTGGAAAGACAACACATCCTTATTTTCCAATTATCATTCTCCCTTCCTTCCCATCTGCCACATCTCCCCCCAGCACTCACATGGCAGGCTGTGGCATTACCATTCCCAGTGTGGGTGTCACCTTCCTCAGGCCTGCCACCAGCTCCTCTGCCTCCTGACGCTGCCGAGAGGGAAACACCAGAACCCAGCGCCCCACCTCTCTGCACACACTGAGGGGAATGTCTGGGTGAGAGAGCAGAGAGAGGTAAGGGAGGAGTGTGGGGGTGAGGTAGGCTTGAAAAAGAAATGAAAGTGAGTGAGGGTTTAAAAGGAGAGAAAAGGAAATGAAGGTGAGGGAGGAAGTGAGTAAAGGTTTAAAAGGAGAGAAAAGGGAGTGAAAATGAGGGACGAAAGTGTGATGGGAGAAGAGTTAAGTCAGAAAAGGGAACAAAAGCAAGGAACAGTTTGAAATAGGAACATTATCATAGACCCTAGTGTTCACCTTTTACCTCCCTGGCCCAGTCCCCATCACTGCCGGTGTAGGTGAAGGAGCGGTGTGCCTGGGTCAGCACCTCCCCTGGCAGGATGCGACCCCTGACTTGTGCTAGTTCCTGGGAAAAGCTCAGCCCCCACTGGTCCAACTCGGCCTTCACCTGTTATGGTTATTAAAACTGTTATTTGTTATTTGTAATATGTTATTTTTTCTCCTACTCTTCCTCCTTCCTCCTGTCTCTCACATCACCTCCCTTCCTTTACTATATGTTTCAAATGCGTTTCCTTTTTTGTCATTATTGTTTGTGTTGTTATTATCATCTCCCTTAGCTTTCTCCCCACCTCCTTAATCTCTTACTCCTTACCTTCACCTTTCCTATCCTATATCTGCCCCATCTCACTAGTAAAAGTCATCACAAAAAATCCTGCTATTGTTTGTTCTATCATGCATCACTGTGTCTCTTCTCCTCTCACCTTATCATTCACAAACAGGGCATTGTTAAACCTACTCAGTATCTCCTATCCTATGTTCCTTTCATCGCTCTAGTACAGTCTATCACACACAAATTTTCTACTGCTTATTCTATCATGCATCACTGTGTCTCTTCTCCTCCTCACCTTATCATTCGCAAACAGGGTATTGTTGAACTTAGTCAGTGCCTGCACCCTCTGATCTGGACCAAGGCGTGTTGAGGCAGCCAGGTCCTGCATGAGGCGAGGGTCAGACCGCATGGCTTGGGACACTCCAGTAGCCACACACAGCTCTGGGATGAGGTAGATGTTACCCTTCTGTCCCCTTCGCAGGTCTCGTTTCCTGGGGCGCGATAGGAGGAGTGGCTGGTGGGGGTCACGTACTGTCACCTGATACTCCTGTGAGGGGGAGAGATGGGTAAGTACAGTGCATGAGTGGGTAGATAAATGGGGTGCATTGGGAAGGGTAGGGTGGAGTTAGAGTGAGGGAGGAATGTTTGATAAAGATGGATAAGGATGGAAAAGGAAGCTGGATGGGTGAGTGCATGAGTGGAAAGATGAATAGGATGTATTGGACAGGAGAGGGTGGAGTTAGAGTTAAGGGAGAAATGTTGGATAAAGATGGATAAGGATGGGAAAGGAAGCTATATAGAGTGAGGGATTGATGAAAGGGTGAGAATGTGAGATGAATAAAGTTCTAAAGAAGAATAAGAGGAGAAGGAAGGCTAGAAAAGGCTTCAAGTCAACTTTTTCTTCACATGTACACTCCTCTCATAATCATCATCATCTATCTGTCTTTCCACCTTCCTTCCTCTTACCACTATCTTTTCCTTTGCTAAAACCTTGTCTCTTTATCTTCCTCATTTATTTCCTTCCTAATTTTCTTATCATATTCCAACTTAAGTAACACATCTAGCTCTCTTGGTCCACTTCCCTTCCTCTTACCACTATGTTTTCCTTTGCTAAAACCTCGTCTCTCTATCTTCCTCATTTCTTTCCCTCCTGATTCTCTTGTCATATTCCAACCTAAGCAACACTTGTCTCTTTTGGTCCACCTCCCTTCCTCTTATCTCTATCTCTCTCTTCCTTCACCAAAATCTTAATCTCTCTGTCCTCCTCATCATATTCTATCAGGCAGCAGTACATGTGTCTCTCAGTCTACCTTCCTCCCCCTCACTCACCTTCTGATAGTAGTCAATGTAGGTGATCTGGCTGCCCTGATAGCTGAACTTCCCCAGGCAAGTGAGGTCCCAGGCAATATCATGAATGGTGTAGGTGCGCTGGTTGTACCTCGTCATCACCACCATGCCCACCACCTCCCGCTCAGCTGCCCACTTCTGTGCATGGGATGGGAGGGTAAGGGGCCGTGTGAGAGGTTTTCATCAACTCCCTAATAATTCAGTACTAACAACCTGATTACTGAGTCTATTCTGTTCACCTACCACTCTGATTAAGAATCAATTCCTTCCTATCTTCCTTTTACTCTTTATCAAGCCTGAACTTATTATTTACTGTCTGATGACTTGGCACTAACAACCTGAATCTATTCCATTCACTTACCACTGTACTTGAAAGCCCATTCCTCCCTATCTCTCTTTTAAATCTAACTATATCGAGCTTGAACCCATTATTTCTTGTTGACCATTCAATTTGAGGACCATTTCTTTCATATCTCTCTTTTAAATTTATCAAGTTTGAACGAATAATTTGAAAACCCATTCCCTCATATCTCTTTCTTTAAATCTATCAAGCTTGAACCCAGTATTCCTTGTCCCATGGTGAGCCCCCAGCCAGCACTCACCAGGTTGTTGGGGTGTGTAGTGTGCAGGCGCCGCAGGAGCGTGTACACAGTGTCCAGCCGCAGAAACTTGTGTATCACGTCGGTCATTAAGAGGATCTGATGCTCATGTTGCCTGATGCTGGAGATTTGCCCTGGCCAGATCGCCACCCTGGTAGTACACAAGGGGATATTTACTGAGTCTTTTGAGTACAGATGAAACTGAGTAAAGGAAATAGGAAGGAGAGGCTGAAGGGGAAGGTAAGAGAACTGATAGATGAAGACATATCTGGATATCTGGGGTGTCTTTTGAGGATGGGAAAGAAACTGAGAAGAGAATAGAGGTTGAAGAGAAAGGGAAAGAAAACTGATTGATGACAATATGCCTGGATGTTTGTGGAGTCTTGAGAACAGGAAAGGAAAGAAACTAAAAAAAAACAGAGACTGAAGCTGAATGGGAAGGAAAAAGAAATTGATAGGTGAAGATGAGCCTGGATAGCTAGAGTCTTTTGAGGAGAGGAAGGAAACTGAGAAAAGAAAAGTCAGAAGCTGAAGGGAAAGGGAAAAGAAACTGATGGATGAGGACAAGAGTGGCTACCTGAGGAGTCTTTTGAGCACTAGTAAGATGAGGAACTGAGAAAGGTGCAAGGCAGAAGCTGAAGGAGGAAGGAAAACGAAACTAATAAGTGAGGACATGCCTAATATTCTTTTTCCAGGGAGAGAAAAGATGCCAGACAAAAAAAATAATAAATAAATAAGAACATGATGACATAATATAAAGAACCTTCAGAAAAACACTCGTCAAATATTAAATAATTCTTCAGACCATTTTTTTCTTTAGGAACTATCATCTTCACTGAGCTCTTTCTTATGCACATTTTTGCTACCATTGACCAGTACTCCTCTTACATACATAATAGAACTGGCTGATTTACACATGACAGTTCCTGGGGATAGATAAGGAGGAGAAATAAAGAAAAAGAGAAAACCTTACTGGTGCTTGGGGTTCTGGATCTCCCTCTTGGCATCGTAGTAATGCTTTCCAATCTTAGTGAGGCCCAGGTACTCATAACAGCGACGCAAAAGGATGGAGAAGATCTGAAACATGAGAACCAGGAGGAAGTTGGAGTCATAATCCACACTAATACATCCATCTTACTTAATTTCAGTGAGAGGGAGAGAAGACCCACCTGCAGGAACTGAGTGTCTGACGGGGGAATCTCTCGAATGAACTTGATTTTGAGGGTGTAAGGTGAGCCGTTGTCAGGACGCCGGGAAGCCAACTCAGTGGGCTGTAGGAGGAGTGGCACTGTGTTAGAGGAGAGTGGAGAGAGAAAAGATATGAGGAGAAGGTAAAGGTGGAGGAGGAGAAAGGTGTGGGAGAGGCTGAGGACTATGTGGGCAGGAGAAGGAGCAGAAGGAGAAAGATGTGAGGGATGAAAAGAAAGGAGGTAAAGATGGAGGTGGAGAAAGATATAAGGGAGGAGGAGAAGGAAGAAGTGAAGAGGAGAATGATGAAAAGAAAGATATGAAGGAAGAGAAAAGATGTGAAAAGGAGGAACAGGAGAACAACAACAACAAATATAAGAAATAGCTATAAAAAAACACAAAATAAACCAGAAAAATAAAGAAAGAAAAAAAAAACATACAAAAAAAAAGATTAAGGTATAGAAAGCTACAACACAAAACCACAACACACCAAAACCAACACCAGACAAATCAAGACCACCAGGAAACAAGACACTCACATCCCGGATCAGCTTGTGAGAGAGGAACATCTGAGCCCCGTCAAAGATATAGTGGCCCAGAACACCACAATGCTGGCGCAGTAGGAGCTTCTTGACTGGGGTACGTGTCTCCTCAGGGCTGAAGGAGACATGGTAAGCACACAGGCACCACTCTGGCCTGGCCCTCACCTGGTAGTAGTTAGTCCGCAAGAGAATGCCCTGGCCTGAGGTACCTGAAGGAGTTAGGTTAGGTTAAGTGAAGGAAAGATAAGGCAGTGAAGGAGGAGGATTGGTGTGAGAGGAAGATGAAGAGGAGGAGGATATGAGGAAGGAGAAGAAGGAGGTGGAGGAGGATGTGAAACAGAGAAGGATGGGGAGGAGAAGGAGGAGGAGAAACATGCAAGGGAGCAGCAGGAGGAGAAGGATAAGGAAGTGAGGAGAAGAAGAGAAGGGTGAGAAGAAATATGTGAGGAAAAAAAAAAGATGTGAGGAGGAGGAAGAGGAGAAAAATGTAAGAAGGTGGGGCAAAGCGAGAGGAAATTAGGATGATGTAGTAGTAGTAGTAGTAGTAGTAGTGTAGTACCAGTATTCTCAATGGTTCATCCCTTTTCTGGTTAACTCTGGAACTCCCTGCCTGCTTCTGTATTTCCACCTTCCTATGACTTAAACCGTTTCTAGAGGGATGTTTCAAGACATTTATCCTGCAATTCTGGATGATCTTGACCATTCTTTAGGGACTGGCACCTCAGTGGGCCTTTTTTATCATTCTTTTGTTGCCCTAGACCAGCACATCTCTTACATAGAAATAGATAAAGAAATAAAAGTGTTAGGGCCTCACCTTTCTTGGTAATGATGTGCTGGGGTCTGGTCCACACAACCTGCTCCTCTGTCTCACTCATCCTCTGCAGGCGAGTGCTGTGTGTTCGTTCCCTTCTCACTCCTCTTCCTCTCCCTCCTCTCGCTCCTCTTCCTTCCACGACTCCAGTACTTCCTTTCACGTTGCTTGCATCATCTCTTCCTCTTCCTAATCCTCCATCTGTGTTTCCTACACCAACTTCTCCTCCTCCTCCTTCTCCTCCTTGCATATTCCTTCCACTAGCATCACCTCTTCCTCTTCCTACTCCTCCAACTGCTGCTGTTATCCCTCCTCCTCCTCTTCCTCCTCTTCCTCGTCCTCCAGAGCCTTCCAGCACTGGTCTCTTCCCTTCCTGCAGCTGTAGGCTTGATAGATATGCTGCTATTTCATCCTAGAAAAAAGTCTCACTTTGTAAGCATGAAAATGAATTGTTTAATGTACTTGTTGTTCATTAGACTCAATCAGTTTCATTTACCTGGTTTGGGTAATAAGGAAAGGTTGTAGATTGTTGTTGTTGTTGCTGCTGCTGCTGTTGCTGTTGTTGTTGTTGTTGTTGTTGTTGTTGTTGTTGTTGTTGCCCTCGTCCTCGACCTCTTGCTCTTCCTCTCCCTCCTCTCCCTGTCATCCTCTTCCTCTTCTTCCTTCACTCCTCTAACATGATGGGGATGAATATATGTATAGAATTTTTAATGAAGATATGACTAGTTTGTGCTAATGATGACACTGCTACACATGTCTGACAACACTATCACACCTGACAACACTGCTACACTTAACCAGTCCACCTGACGACACTGCCACATCTGACATTACCACACCTAACTGACAACACTTCTACACCTGACAACACTATTGCTATCATCACAATACCTCACTAACCTAACCACTGTGAAATTATGCACACACACACACACACATACACTGTCAAAGGAAAGACAGCAATTAAGAGTGTGTGGAGTGCGTTCCTTGTCTCTATTGCTTATCTAAACTGCTTACTGATAACAGCCAGGGGACATGATCACCAGGAAGATGCTGACTATAGCTCACCTCACCCTTCTTTCTCATCCTCCACTTCCTTACATTCCTCCCAAACCAAACCCATATGCTATATTCAGTTTACCCTTTCTTAATAATATTCATCCCTTTTTTTAATCTCTCAAGCACTTTCGTGTCTTATCTCAGCCACTTTGAACAGGCCATAGTGGAAGTTCTTGGATGCTTCAAGGGAATTTTCATGATTCCAGTGATGAGTAAACAAGATTCTACATCAACTAGAGGGAAACACAGTAACTAATAATCTCTGTGGTCTCTGAATCTGGTCCTGATGAAGGCCCCCAAGTGCTTAATAATATGAGACTGAGCCTTGTAATGTGAAACAAATAAAACCAGACTAATCATCTCTGTGGTCTTCATACAAATGGTCCTAATGAAAGCCACAGGTGTTTAATGATAAGAGCCTCAGTCTTGTACTGTACCAGGCAAATAAAACCAATCTGGATACCAGGGAACTTTTATTACCATTATTCATTTTCCTTTCATTGTTAATCATCATCAGAAACTATTGTTAATGCACAAAGATGTTTATGACAGAAAATATATCATCCATATCCTGTAACAATAAGAAGTGGAAATGGCTATTATTTTTCATAGATTTATATACACAGAAAGGATGTTGTCCCCATAAAAAAGTGTGGCCAAGACAAGGCACATAACTTTCATATTCACACTCCTTCACACCACTCTCTTGGCCCCTTAGCCAAAAGAAGAGAAAGTACTCCTGCCTTCACTTTGCAGGGATATAGGGTGTAACACAAGTTTCTGTGGATATTGCTGGAGGCGACAGTACAGGTTACTTTAAGTGAAAAATGTTCTATACACATATGTGGCTGGGCGACAGACACAACAGCTGGGCCAAGCGGGTGTTTACGTTGTAGAAACACCATGTCCACACACTCTACCCTACTATAAGTGTGTAGCATTTTCAACAGTTTTTTTTCTGTCAGAATCATGCAGTATACAATCTAAATATATTCAGTGTCACCATCTTGGAGTAAAACTGCAAATGACTGGCTGGCAATCAGCTGATTTGCTGCTAGCCTTGCTCCTTCACCCTCCCTGCCTGGGTAGCCAAGGTGTCACGTAGCCTATTATTTTATCTGTCGTTAATTACAGCCATGCTATCACAGTGTAATGTTTATCGATAAATCACCTGTCTGTCAATACTAATTGTCTCGTTACAGGATAATGTAATACCACAAAACTTGTAGAAATAATGACTGAATAACTCACAATTTCACCATTGGACATCCTGCATCAACACTTCCTGGTATCTTTTACACTCATGGTTATGTATAACCTTTAACAAAAGTTTAATGATTCAACAAGTGGCTCAGTTCTCTCAAGTGAAAGTCAAATAAACAGAAAGTACAAGCAGTCTTACAAAAGAGAACTGTGAGCAATGTACACACCCTCACCCATGTAAAGAATTGAGTCTGTGTGTAATGAAAGACTCAAGCAAATGGAAGGTACAAGAGAGGTATTATAAAAGAGGACTATAAAAGATCTCTACAACATACCCCATGCCTGGCTTACATAATCACAATTTATTTTTTTGCCCTTTTTTTTCTTTTTTTCTTTTTTCTTTTTTTTTTTTCACTATGAGGCTGAATCTTCAAAAACAAATGTCTCCCCAAATGGTTCAGGAGTCAAGTCCCACACAAAACTGGCTACAAATGTCCTGGTGGGGTTCAAAGTTATGAGACTACTGTTCCTCAGTCTGCCTTCCATACACAAGCTGCATGGAAGAAGCCTAAATGGTCTCTGCCTTGGCCACACACTTGACCCCAAGACCTCTTAGTTCTCTCAGCTGTGAGCCGAGTGAACTATCACCTCAGTTCCAGTCACACCACTTGACCATCTCATTTTGTTCATTTCACATTCCTGTTTCTTATTACGCTGAGCTCTTTCATTACTGCAATCATTCTCTGTTAATATTTACAGGATTAAAAAAGCATTTGCATGGAAACAGAATAAATAAGGAGAATAAAAGGTACATTTTGTCTCTTATTGGTGACAAAAACTGTTTAAGAGACTGCAAATAAACCTGAAGGTGATTATGGGATAAAAATGTGGCAGTGAAGAGGTTACCTACTTAAAGAGTCCTTACTATACACACAGGCCATCTGGAAGGCTGCAGGCAAAGGAACTGTGTAGTACTGAACGTGATCACAAAATATTACACATATTCAGTATGAGACTAAAGATGAGACAATGCCAGGCATCTTTTCTGCTATATATAGTGTTTACTGGTTTCCAGCATTAGTGTAATATATCAAGTACTTTTTTTCTGTGATCTATTGTCTGACATAGGCAATAGGATTCCTAGCAAGATAATTGTGCTGGAAGTGTTGCCAGTGTAAGTAGATGTATGTATGATTCAGTAAGCTTATAGCCTTTAGGGCAGTCAGAAAACAAAGTGTGTAACAGTTTGTACTGACATCATATCACATCACACTCCAGGACACACCTTTGCTATTCAGTGTAGTATGTTGGCAGAAACTCACACTGCAGATCAGCAAGTGCCCTTAGGATGTTGACAATGTTCTTACAGTCATCTGAAACAGGAACAAATATACAGTCTTGTATACACACTCACACAAAAAGTAAGCAATTAAAAGTAAATAATTCTTTTTCATAAGACTGGCTTTCTCCTCAACACTGTAAGATGTAGAGACAAGGACAGAGTGAGAATGACTGGAAGTGTCTCAGTGATCAGCCGGCAGCCACTCACCGATGCCCCTGTGTGGGATTCCGAAATACTGCAGATTGAGTCCATCCAGCATAGGATACATTCCCTTCACATAGTCACCCTTCTTGATGGCATAAGACTGGAAAAACGACACGCAATCAATACTAAATCCTTTACAAAGCAGTCATCATTCCCTTGTGCAATGTAACAAAATGAATAAAACTCGGACATTTTGTGCTGCATACTTTCATACAAGAAAAAAATATGAAAACTGCTAAACTGTGGTAGCCTTTAATGCTTGTGAGGTTTGTGTGACAGGTGATCTACCACATGAGATGATGAGGATTGGAAATGAGTGCTAGTCAGATGATGAGGATGGCCCAAACTGCAAAGGTTGGCTGTGTGGTGAGCAAAGATATGAGTAAGTGCAGGAAGAATGCTTAGTATTTTGAAGATGAACCAAACAACTCATGTCCACTCTCTTTTCTATCACACTGAACTTTTAACAATATCCTGGTACATTATTTGATCAAGCCCCAAAAACCAGACTTTGCCAATAAATAATAAAGTACTAAGCACATATTACCTTCTTAATGTTGAGCCACGATTTACAGTAGGGAGGGACAGGGATGTTGTGGAGGGCACATTGAGATGGTAACATGGTCTTCAGATCCCAGTCTCCACACGTCACAAAAAGAAACCGCTTGTCCAGCCCAACCTTCTCCTCCATCCAGTGCCTGAAGTCTTCAAATACTTCCTTAAATATTTTTGCTGAGTTTACATCTTCCTGTAAGAACAGCAGCACAAATCAATAAACTTCATACAAATCATATTAAGGAAACAGAACCTTTGTAGCAAGGGGGATATGTCAACATTCAAAGAAACAGTTACATTTCCCGAGTTATAAAGAGCGCAGGCAATTAAATGAATAGTGCACAAAAGACAGTTCAACTTTTTCAGCCATGTTATTCTGTGAGAAGAGGTGTAGAAAATTTGGCTCAGATTGGAATAATGAAGGAAGAAGAGGAAGAGGAAGAGGAAGGACAAGAAATATATGGACAGCTAACAAGTAGAAGAATGACAGCAGTACAGCTGATATAAGCTATGTAAGACAGGGAAGAGTGGATGTCCATGGCTGATGAGGTCCTGAAGGATATGGCATAGTGGTATGGTAAGGCATGAGTTATACATGGTAGGTGTGAATTACCTGTGTTATAGAGGTCAGTTCAGTACAGAAGCGAGTGAGCTTTGGGTGATACTCTGGCTGGACAAACTGCTGGAAAGTGTCCTCTATCTCATATGTCTGGGCATTCACCTTCAACACGGGAAACTCGATGATTTCCTGAAAATGCCCAGTTAGAGTTTAGTAAAAAAGACATTCCTGAAGCTGTGAAATACCTACAACCCATCATTCTGAGTAAGAACATTGGCAGCCAACCAAACTTTAATATGTGCGGTCACTGCAATGCTACGATGAAAGGCTTGGCGACATACTGATTTTCTGTGGTCAACCAAATGCATCCTGTGCAAATGCATCGTTCATTTATTTATTCATTTTTTATCTATTATTATTTTTTAACCTTCTCATCATGTGAGAGTTGACCACTGTAGCACAGCTATCTACTGACACTTCTGAGAGGACTGGACACAAGTGTGTGGGAAAAGACCTGCCAACCTGACTCCCACAGAAGATAAGGACCCTGCTGGCAGCCAGCCTCACCCACAAGGAGCCTAAGCTCTTCAAAATCTTTCCTTTCTGAAAGAAGATACAGGCATTACTGGCTGTCCAGTGGAGAAATTTCAGTCAGGACTGGAGAAGATCCTGTGAACAGTGCCTGATGAAATCTCCATGCTGGGATACACTGCCTGATGCTGCACCTCCAACACCACACCCAAACAAGTGGCCCTGAGGGACAGGGACACCAGGACCAGGAGCAGCGTTGGACCACCACAGGTGTGAGACGAGACTGCCAAACTTCACCAAGAATTACAAAAATTACCATGAATTACCTGTTGTCCTAAAACCTACATTTGTGATACATTTATAACAAACATTATCTAAAAATATGAACCTTAACTGTGAGTGAAGTATTTCCATCTCCACCAGACACAACCTGCAAAAACGTAGGAAGTTTTTACCTGTGGATTCATTTTTTTCTCATTTTCGCATGTTGCCTCAAAATCTAGTACAAGGAAATAGTCATATCTCTGAACCTTCTTCATTCTGCCTGATTTCTGCTGCAGTCTGATGCGAGAATTGAAGTGCTGAAGAGCATGCCTCCTTCCCCTACCTGTCAAGAGTTTTATTTTGTTAGTAGCAGGCAGCAGAAAACATTTCAACCACAATTCCTAAACAGTTTTCTTGATCAATGAAATATAATTGTTGCAATTACAATTGATTTGTTAATGACTTCTTATTCAACATAAGTTGTTAAGAATTATTTGCCCAAAAATGTAAGTCTATTAGAGTTCCCATAATTATTAACTTCCCCAGCTACTGTGATTAGCCTCACAGACCTAAATGTTTGCTTAGGTGCATATTTAGGGGCAAACTTCCAGTCACCATTGCTACTATTAATTCTGGTGGGTAATGCCACCGGGATTAAAAAAAATCTGAAACAGTGAAATCTAAGCCAAGGAAACAGACTTATTGTTATAAAAAAAAAAAAAAATTCAAATGCCCATTTAGCTGATGACTGAGTGTGAATACTAACAGAACCATGAAGCTGAGAGAGAGAGAGAGAGAGAGAGAGAGAGAGAGAGAGAGAGAGAGAGAGAGAGAGAGAGAGAGAGAGAGAGAGAGAGAGAGAGAGAGAGAGAGAGAGAGAAAATTTCCCACAGGGCTACTGGGAAAACTGAGGCTGGACCCAGACCCTGCTGGGCCCCTCACACCACAGCCTTCCTGCCTCAGCCCCTCACACCACAGGCTTCCTCCTTGCCTCAGCCCCTCACACCACAGCACACCACAGCCTTCACAGCCCCTCATATACCAGTCCTGTGTATCTCATGCCACCTCATTCTTAAGCATCCCAACCCAAGCACAGAACCCTGAACCCTGCACAGCCAAAGCATATGCAGTGTCGCAATATGGAGGCATGAAGCTGCACTCAGTCACTCACACACTCACCACTCAGTGGCTCTCCTCATAACTTGTAACTAATTTCTAAGCATGTCTGGACACTCACACCTATCATCTCGTGGACTTGGATTTATTAAATTACAATTACAAGCCTTGGTTATGGTAGAATTAATAAAATTTAAAGACTTACCACCCGCCCCAAGTCTAGCTGTTGCTGATGAAAGATAAGATAAGCTGGGCATGCCACTGATTACAGCCACTTCCTCCCCTTTCCTTTTCTCTTCCGCCCCCTTTGAAAGACTATCATGCGCAGCGTTGCCAGATTGTTTTGGCCATATTATCGTACTACACAGGTTGAAATTATTGTATTTCTGGTAAAATTATCGTACATAGAATGTACGATAATTTTACCAGAAATAATATTTGGCATAATATTTGGAATAATTACATATTATGTAATTATTCCAAATATTATGCAAAACTGCCACTTTCCAAATACAGCAGAATTTAGGTTATATATATATATATATATATATATATATATATATATATATATATATATATATATATATATATATATATATATATATATATATATGTCGGTGCAGATAGAAAAAAGGCGCTTTGAGTGTTCTGCCCTCCCGCGCGGCTGGAAAAGAGAGGAAATGCTGAGGAAAACTGGGCTGACTTGCGGTAAAATAGATGTGTATTATTACAGGTAAGAGTGTGTTTGTGTTTATGTTTCCCTCCCTCTCTCTCTCTCTCTCTGACAAATAAACCCAAAACAGCAAAAATCTACGAAATTATTAAAAAAGAATGACAAAACTCTCTCTCTCTCTCTCTCTCTCTCTCTCTCTCTCTCTCTCTCTCTCTCTCTCAGCCCCAATGGCAAGAAGTTCCGAAGCAAGCCCCAGTTGACCCGCTACCTCGGTGACACTGTTGATCTTTCCTCCTTCGATTTTCGGACTGGGAAGGTCAACCCAATGCTAGCGAGGAAGAACAAGAAGCCCCGTGGTACCCTCTTTGATTACAAGTGTGTGTGTGTGTGTGTGTGTGTGTGTGTGTGTGTTTGTTTGTTTGTTTGTTTGTTTGTGCGTAATCTAAGTGTAAGCATTTTTTTCTTATTCGTATTTTTTTTTCTCTCTAGATAATGTGTGTGTGTGTGTGTTTAAGCAAACTTAACCTAATCTCTTGAACTACAGGTGTGTGTGTGTGTGTGTGAAATAATAATAATAATAATAATAATAATAATAATAATAATAATAATAATAATAAAGTTTATTATTTAGGCAGTTAACAAACTGAAAATGTGTGTGTGTGTGTGTGTGTGTGTGTGTGTGTGTGTGTGTGTAATGTAAGTGTAAGCATTTTTTTCTTACTCGTATTTTTTTCTCTCTCTAGGTAACGTGTGTGTGTTTAAGCAAACTTAACCTAATCTCTTGAACTACAGGTGTGTGTGTATGTGTGTAATAATAATAATAATAATAATAATAATAATAATAATAATAATAATAATAATAATAATAATAATAATAATAATAATATAAATAATAAACGATATATTATTTAGGCAGCTAACAAACTGAAAATGTACGTGTGTGTGTGTGTGTGTGTGTGTGTACTACTACTACTACTACTACTACTCCCCATACATCCGTGGGATGCGTAACGATGCAGCTCTGGTTCCCCCCATCCGCCAGACAGCCAGCATATTTGTTACTGTATGTAGAGTGTATGTACCTCATGTCATTATTCCTCGGCATTTATAAGTTAAATGTTCAATAGTTTTCTATTTGCATGAAAACGTGTAATATGTGTAAGTATCAGTATTCAATGCTATATTAAGCACCGAAGCCGATGCTCACTTGTTGTTAGTGTGGTGTTAACCCGCCTGCGGGCATCACTCACGGCCAAGTCGCCCTCAGACAAAGATGGGCAGGATGGTGACCGAGGTAAATACTTTAATTTTGTTGTAAAAACTGATTGTCATAGTGCCACGATCATTGCATGTATTGTTAATGACTATTGTAATATGTTGAAAGTGTTTAATATCAGTGTATAATGTTATTTTGTAAGAAATTGAGACCGAGAACTTGTTCGCAGTTCTTACGGTCATGCCTACCTCATCAATAAACGTGTCAGGGAGAACTGCCTTTCCTCGACCCTACGATGATGGGTGTGATCAGTAAAACAGATCACCTGAGAGCCAATTGATGCCCAGCCGGTGCGGCTACAGTGTCACTTAATATCCACACAATAAGTGGAAAACAAATCACTGATTCTTTCGAAATTCATGGACTTAAAGTAAGAGGTTATAATGAAGCAGTGGAAATATCAATCCCTTAAGCATATTCAACAGAAAACATTTCAGCTGAACGGAGGCATTCTGTCAACAGTGAGCTCTATATATGATCCATTAGGTCTAGTGTCACCTCTCATAATGACTGAAAAGCAAACTTTACAAGAATTATGTAAGAATGCAGTTGAATGGGATAATGAGGTGCCAGATTATGTCAAACCTAAATGGATAAAATGGAAGGATGAGCTGCACAAACTAGCTCAGTTAAAGGTACCTAGATGCTACAAACCTGATGACTTTGGGGAAGTAGAAAATGTTGAACTCCATCACTTTTCAGATGCCAGTCAAGAGGGATATGGCCAGTGCTCATATATTAAATTAATTAGCAAGACTGGCCGAATTCATTGTGCATTAGTAATGGCAAAGTCACGTGTCACACCTCTAAAAACCATGACAATTCCCAGACTAGAACTAGCAGCAGCAGTGGTGTCAGTTAGAATCCATAAACTCTTGAAGGGAGAACTTGAGTATAATAATGTGGAAGAAGTATTTTGGACAGACAGCAAAGTAGTCCTTGGTTACATTGCAAATGAAGCAAAGAGATTCCATGTATATGTTGCAAATAGAGTAGAAACAATTAGAGATCACACTTCACCAGATCAGTGGAAATTTGTAGAGACACAGTATAACCCAGCAGATCATGCATCTAGAGGCATGACAGCGGATGAATTGTGTAATAGCAAGATCTGGTGGATCTGGTGGTTTAACACAACAAAAAAATATATATTACTTTTTTATTTATAAGTGTAAATAGAAATACATTAGTACTACTACTACTACTACTGTCAGGACACATATATACTAGAGAATAAGAAGAGGTGAAGAAATTGTGAAAAAATTGTGAAAAAATGGAAAAATGCTGAAAGAAATTAAGGGAAATTATGAAAAAATGGTGAAAAAAATAATGAACAGTGAAAAAATTAGAAAAAATTAAGAAAGAGTGAAGAAAAAAAAAAAAAAGGTTGTTGTAAGAGGTACACCCTCACAAACACTGCCACACCCTCCCAAACATTGCTACATCTTTCCAAACATTGCTATACCCTCCCAAACACTGCTACACCCTCCCAAACACTGCTACACGCTGCCAAACACTGCCACACCCTCCAAAACATTGCCACACCTTCCCAAACACTGTCACACTTTCCCAAACACTGCCACACCCTCCCAAACACTGCCACACCCTCACAAACACTGCTACACCCCCTGAAACACTACCACAACCTCCCAAACACTGCCACACCCTCCCAAAGACCACAAAACACCCAAACAGACCTTAAACTTTTGCTACGTTCCTTCTTGACCATCGACAAACAGACATACACAGCACTGCCAAGACGTCTGCATATGTTCTATTCCCAGGCCTACACCCGCTCACTGGGGGAGGCGGCGCAGGTGAGGGCTGACAGCGCACTGCAAACATGTTCTTTTAAATCCTCCTCCCCATCTCTCACTGCAAGATTAGATTGGGTTAGGTTAAGTTAGGTAAAGGTTAGGTGAGGTTAGGTTAGGGATGATTTAACAGAGCAAAATAAAGAAACAAAGATGAAGAAAAGGAAGGAAAAGAGAATGAAATGAAAGAATAAATTAATTAGGTGTTTTATTTACTTTTAATTAATGACTATAATGTTTTAAGAATATTTGAGTGAATTTAAAACAAGAAAACTGAAAATTAAAGAAAAAATCTGCCTCTCTCTCTCTCTCTAAGGAAACAAAAATTTTATAAACACAACAACAACAACAACTACTACTATTACTACTACTACTCACCCTGGAGTAGGCTGGGCTGTGGGGTGAGGCAAGTAGACTGAGTTGATTTAATGTTTTTTTTTGTCTTTTTTTTTTTGTTTGTTATGTGCTTATGTTTAATTTATATTTTATCACCATCTGTACACTAAAAGACAGAGCAACACACACACACACACACACACACACTGCATAAGCATATGTACAACGAAAGACAAGACAACACACACACACACACACACACACACACACACACACACACTGCAGAAGCATTTGTAAAACGAAAGACAAGGCAACACACACACACACACACACACACACACACACTGCATAAGCATATGTACAACGAAAGACAAGGCAACACACACACACTGCATAAGCATCTGTACAACGAAAGACAAGGCAACACACACACACACACACACACACACACACACACACTGTATAAGCATCTGTACAACGTAAGACAAGGCAACACACACACACACACACACACACACACACACTGCATAACAATCTGTACAACGAAAGACAAAGCAACACACTGCATCACCATCTGTACAACGAAAAATAAGGCAACACACACACACACACACACACACACACACACACACACACACACACACACACACCTTGAAATACCTTGGAAAAAAAACACTGAATACTTACTGGGAGGGACTGGAAGGGAGTTAGGGAAGGTACCCCTCTGATGACGTCACGGCTGGGAGGGCTTTTGAGCCACGGCTGGGGGGTTGATGACGTCACAGCGAGCGTTATTTACGTACGTACGTATTTCATTTTGAAAATGACCCCTCTAAAAAACGCAGCTAGACAGGAATGCTTTATAAATTCAGACTTGCCACATATTTTAACTAATGCCACAAATAACAACACATTTCAAAACGCAGTAGTATTAAAGATATTTAAAAAGAAGTATCTGGAAACTGTTGGAACCTTCACCCCATTCAAAATCGTTCAAATGTCCACCCATTCTGGCTTAAACATAACGGAAAACACTTTAAAAAATCTGAACTATTTTCTAAAACCATTTAAAGTGAGCTACAAGCACAAATAAAAAATTACCGAAAAAAAAATTCAATATTATTGGAAGTTGAACACGAATAAAAACAAGTGTACGATGCACGCATCTCACTGAGCGGGACGGCAACATACTTAAAAAAACACCAACTATTTTTTAAAACCAATAAGAACCTAGTACAGGCTGAAATAAAAAATTTAGTTTTGGGACCGTAAAAAATACGCCGAAAACGGCCCTCTTATTTACACAAAAACAACGCCAAAATCACCACTTTTCACGCAACACATGCGCTCAAATAACTTAAAAAACAACGAAATATTTTTACAAACCATAAAATCTTAGCTACAAGCCGAAATAAAATACTTAGGAAATTTTTAAAAAATTATTGGAACCGGAGGGGGCTGGGGAGCCTTATCCAAGATGGCGATGGGGGGGGCCAGTGGAGGGGACGACCAACCCTTCTCACTCATTTAAACCCTCGCATAACTTAAACTAAGTAATGGCAAGTATATCTAACGAGCGGATATTAAAGCTTGGTCATGTGGCTCCGCTTTGCGACAGTATTGGTTAAAAACACTCACAGATAAGATAGGTAATGGCTGATAAATAGAGATGACCCAGATTGTTTACATTTTCATTAAGTTCAATTTTACGGTTTTTAGCAACGAGACGAGGCTGACACAGGGATATATTGTGCTGGAGGTTAGGTGAGATGCGTTGAAATGAATTAAAACCGTGGATTGTTCAGTTATTCATTAAAAAGTTACGTTACGTTACCTAAATTTATTCTAACACTTCCTGACCTTACCTTCCCTGTGGTGGTGATGGTGGTGGTGATACCTTCCTGCCTCCTGGTCACTATGGCTGGCTGTCTAGCACCTTCTCACAGCCAAACTTTTCTTTATTTTGCTTGTTTTCACCCACTGCTGCCTTCGGGTGTCCACTGCTAGAGCCCACGCCTTCCTCATTACCAACTAAAGAAGGTTTAACTCATGGGTAAGCCTTGGCAGCCACTGTGTCGGCGTGGTTACACACACACACACACAAAAAGAAAAAAAAAAATCTGTCAGGCTGGGAGTTGAAACATACGAGTACTAACGCCACCCATAAGCGCGCCACACTGACTTGTCAGGCAGCAGCCAGCGCTTTGACCCTTTTATGGGACTGGCATTTCAGTGGACATATTTTTTTATTGGATTTGTGTTGCCCTTGGCCAGTGTCCTTCCTATATATATATATATATATAAAAACTTCACACTGCTGGATAGCAATATCTTATATTAGCTATCCCTATACACAAAAATATAGAAAAATTTGTAGAGTATACTTTGTAACAATTTTATCATGGGAATTATATAAGGTTATTTCTGTAGTTAAGGAATACTGAAAAGTAGCATGTAAAATAGTTAAATGTCTTTGGTCCCGTGGCAGTAGGTCCGCGCATGCGCCGGTTTGTTGACACGTCGCTCCGGAGGTGTAAGCAGGCCTGGGCGAAGGCAGGAGTTTGGACCAACTAAGTAATCTCCACAATTATTCACCATGGTAAGAATACAAGTGACATCTTTACCTCCCTCACCTCAACTCCTGCCAGCCTGGTGGCTCTGTATGTATGGCTGAGTACAGTACTGTGCATTTCTAACAAGTGTCATGCCCGGCTGTCATATTTCCCAGGTCATGTCAGTAAATATATCTTAGTACTAGCTAGGGTGGTTATTTGAAGTAGCTTGGTGGATTTTTGCGTGTGAATGATAGTTGTAGTCTGTGGCCAGCTCGGGGTGGTTATTTTTCAGGGCTGTATCCTTCCCTCCCGCATCGTCCTGATTGGGGCACGGGTGTGTAGTGGAGGTGGGGAGTGGGGTGTTAACTGCTGACAAAACCATCTCTTAACTGTCAGCTTAACAATCTTTATACTGCAGATGTAACGACCTGACTGCTGCTGTAACAATATTCTGCTTCCTGTCAGGAGTATCTTACCTGTGTTGATTGTGACCAGATCTGTTTTTTTTTTTGAGATTTTTTTTTCTGCTCAAAATATGATGCTTGTTAAAAAACGCGAGTTGGGTAGATTTTTTTGGGGAAAGCCACAGAGGATGCCCCCCACCCCGGAAATACAAATGCCACAATGCAGTATTAATGTATTACTGCATCCACACAGCCACTCCGTCTGGATGTGAAGCGGAAGTTGACGGCAAGATCTGACCGGGTGAAGTCAGTGGATCTACATCCCACTGAGCCATGGATGTTGGCGTCTCTCTACAATGGCAATGTTCATGTGTGGAACATTGAAAGTCAGCAGCTGGTCAAGAGCTTTGAGGTGAGTATACAGAGAGGAAGGGAGCTACTGTGGGGTATTGAGAAATGAATATGTTTGTAGGTATAGGAAATAAGTGTAGGGATTGTGATCTTATAATCTGGCAATAACAGAAGGATAGTAGTCTTGTTCTCATGTGTAAGTAGAAGACCAACAGTTGTGCCCTTGTTGTGTGTGTGTGTGTGTGTGTGTGTGTGCTGCAGTGGACCAGTGATATCTGCACTGCACTCTGATGCTAAACAAGTAATGAACTTTGTTGTGTATTGCAGGTGTGTGACCTGCCTGTGCGAGCCTCCAGGTTTGTGGCACGCAAGAACTGGGTGGTGACGGGCTCAGATGACATGCAGGTGCGTGTGTACAACTACAACACCTTGGAGAGAGTACACCAGTTTGAGGCGCACTCCGACTATGTGAGGTGCATTGCTGTCCATCCCACTCAGCCCTTCATCCTCACCTGCAGCGGTGGGTCACTCGCTCTCTTCTCTGTTTAGAAAGGGTTGATGAATTCTTTTAATAGTCATATAAGTCTATTAATTGATTTATGACATTTGTATATCTCTTTCAACAATGTTCTCAGATACTGCCTGTCATTTGTAAGGGAAGGCAGATTCTAAATATAAATATGCTGGAGCAGGTGGTTTATACGATTTCTGTTTACACAGTGCCAGTGAGTCCCTGTATATTGTGTAAACCAAGAGTTACCAGTGTAAGCAAATGAATGAATAAATATTTTGTCCATGTTGGTATTCCCAGGTGCAGCATTTCTGTTTTCTTGAGTTCACTGCATGTCTGTTGCTGTTGTTCATTGTGTTTCTGGATCTCTTTTTCTCTTGTGAGTTTAGAATGGCAGATCTCCATTTGTGAAACTATGGGATGTGTTTTCAGATGACATGACCATCAAGCTGTGGAACTGGGACAAGAAGTGGAGTTGCCAGCAGGTGTTTGAGGGACACTCTCATTACGTGATGCAGATTGTTATCAACCCCAAGGACAACAACACCTTCGCCTCTGCCTCCCTGGATCGCACTGTCAAGGTAAGTGTGGATTCCTTGTGTCATCAGTGCCCCTCTTGTGATGTTATGTGTAAAGACTCTGTTATCAGGTGCTGTATGTCTGTGTGGGGGCTTTGGTCCTATAGAATTACCAACTGCTGGGGTTGTAAGGCATTGTGTGAATGATGTACCATAATGTGCTGCAAATTCTCTCTTGTTACTCAGAGCTACAGAAATCATTACTGTTTTTCCTCATGGTAACAAGTACACTTGAAATCCTCTTGTTTGGTTTACATTTTCATCCTTTTCTCTTGATCAGTTTTGCATTCTTTCCATACTTACTGGACTCCTTTCCATACTCATGTAACACATGTCTCAATGCAGGTGTGGCAGCTTGGGTCCCCACAGCCCAACTTCACCCTAGAAGGCCATCAGAGGGGAGTGAATTGTGTGGACTACTACCATGGTGGAGACAAGCCATACCTCATCTCAGGGGCAGACGATAGCCTGGTCAAGATCTGGGACTACCAAAACAAGACGTGTGTGCAGACTCTGGAGGGACACTCTCAGAATGTGTCCTCTGGTGTGTATCTATGTCTTTGCTGTTTGATTGAGAGAAATAGTGAATCTTTTGTTCATTTAGTTTTTATGCAGAACTAGATCTTTAAGGTAAATGTTCTTTTTTAATTACTTGAGCAATGGCTGAATTTTAAGAAGGATAAGGCTGACTGATTTGCACCTGTTTTCTTCCAATCCAAGTGTCCTTCCACCCGGAGTTACCAATCATCCTGACCGGCTCTGAAGACTGCACAGTGCGGGTGTGGCACGCCAATACCTACCGCTTGGAGAACACCCTCAACTATGGGCTGGACCGTGTGTGGTGCATCTGTGCCCTTAAGGGATCCAACAATGTCTGTTTTGGCTACGACGAGGGCAGTGTTATGGTTAAGGTAAGGACTGGCAGGGAACAGAAAAGAGAGAGATTTGTATCAGTCGTTGTGTTGAAGCCTTGGGAATGTTCATATGCTACTAGGAACTTTTGTAAGGAAAATTTATTGTGTGATGGTGTTATTTGTGATGAACTCAAAACTTCTTTATTATTAGCTAAGATATATGCACATTACTCACGAAGTCCCGTCTGCCACTAGGTTGGACGTGAAGAGCCTGCGATGTCAATGGACGTGAGTGGAAAGATTGTTTGGGCAAAGCATTCAGAAATCCAGCAGGCCAACCTCAAAGCCATGGGGGAGGCCGAGCACCAGGACGGTGAGCGGCTCCCCCTGGCAGTGAAGGACCTGGGCGCCTGTGATATCTACCCCCAGACCATTGCACACAACCCCAATGGAAGGTAGTGTTGAAAAGACTGAAGCCACTTTTGTGATGCTGATGTTGTTTCCATGGTAGGATTTCAGTATTCAGTTTCTTGCAGTGTACTTGAAGTTGGTTTAGTTTTTATTACTTTATTCTTTGATGCTGAAGAGTGTGGTAAGTGGATATAACAAGGTGTGAGGGTCGTAAAATTGGAGCGAGACGGTATTTGTGTTCCAGGAAGTCATGCATTTCAGCTACGTATTTGGACCTTAGAATGTCACGACTGTGAGAACCCTTTTGTTTTTTGAGCGCATTTGTTTGTTGTCCATGATTACAAATTATCCTTGTAGTTATAGGAATGAAAGTGTTTAAATATTTTTCCCAAATGACAGATTCTCCTTTCCACCCTCACCACCTATCTGCTTGTCAGGTTTGTGGTGGTGTGTGGGGATGGTGAATATATTATCTACACCGCCATGGCTCTGCGTAACAAGGCGTTTGGTCCTGCCCTAGAATTTGTGTGGGCTCTCGACTCCTCAGAGTATGCCATCCGAGAATCTAACTTCAGTGTCAAGCTTTTCAAGAACTTTAAAGAAAAGAAAGCATTCAAACCAGATTTTGGATGTGAAGGTAACTGGCCTTTTAATGTTTTCTCTAAGTATTTGCAAATGTTGAATTTTTGTTCTAGTACATGTAAAATAAAAAAAAATGTATGCCTCCTGTTAGAATGGTGAATGTGCAGGTAGGTGAAATGTATGGATAGGGGGTAAATGAAGACTTGTACTGTGCTCCTCTTGAAGAAATTCCTGGGAACAGGCTTGGGAATAAGGAGCAGAATGGATAGGTAGTCAGACTTAAATTTTTTGGAAATAGGTTCATTTTTGAGGTCACACTTTGCTGATACTACATTGTGTTGCTCCGGTCTTCAGGTATATATGGCGGGTACCTCCTGGGTTGCCGATCCAGCACCACGGGCCTCGCCTTCTACGACTGGGAGACACAGGAGCTGGTGCGTCGCATTGAGATACAGCCCCGCCAGGTGTTCTGGTCTGAGAATGGAGACTACGTCTGCATTGCTACTGACACCAATTATTTCATTCTGAAGTGTGTATTTCATGCCCTCTCTTTAGAAAGCATGACTCACAGGCCTGTATTCTGAAACACTGCTTCATCACCACAGCTACTTTCAGAGGCCACAGATCTACTTTCAAATGCCACAGAGATGACCATCTAGGTTCTCAAGAGTGTTTCTCTTGTTAATACTGTATAAATCTTGTTAATCTGTCACTAGAACTGTAAAAACATCTGTAAAAACCCACATCACTTATTATGTTCACTTTTGAACATAATAGAAGAGTTATAGGATATGGTCCATGCACACTACTCTGTGTGCTGCTGAGGCAACTGATTAAGATTTGTTTGTTTACATATGGGAATGCATTACATTGCCGAGCACTAAATGGCCCTCTTATTTATGACATTTTTGTATGTTTTCCTCAACAGATATAGTGCAGAGGCTGTGGCCAATGCTAGGGAGAAAAAGGAAGGAGTAACAGAAGATGGAATTGAAGATGCATTTGACTTAGTGGGTGAGGTAAGTCTTGGAGAGAGATTGCTAGTGATGTTGCAGATTTATTCAAGTTATAGAACAATAAATGTACTGATTGATATGACAAGAAATATATTATTATGCTACTTCAGGATTTTTGTATGTTGTTTTTAGTTGCTGTTGAAGTGATGGGCCTAGAAAGTAAATCTGTTGTTGTTTCAGGTTCAAGAGGTAGTGAAGACTGGCAAGTGGGTTGGTGATTGCTTCATCTACACAAATTCTGTAAACAGGCTGAATTATTATGTTGGTGGTGAGATTGTGACCATTGCTCACTTAGACAGGTATGGTGAATCTAATACTGATGATTATGAAATTTTGATGAGGTATTTCTATTGTATACTTCAGATTTAAGGCATGTTCACATAAAACTGACTTATTCTTTAGTTGTCTTTGTTTTTAATACTACTACATGTGGAGGAGGGGCTGCATAGAGGAATCCATAAGAGCTGGTATAGAATGCTCCTGTATTTGTCATTTAATAGTATTTTGTACCTCACCTCCAGGACTCTCTACCTCCTTGGCTACATTCCCAAAGAGAACCGGCTCTACCTTGGTGACAAAGAATTGAATGTGGTGTCTTATGAACTCCTTGTCTCTGTGCTGGAGTACCAAACAGCTGTGATGCGCCGTGACTTCAACACCGCAGACCGTGTGCTGCCAACCATCCCCCCCGCCCACCGAACACGTGTGGCTCACTTCTTGGAGAAACAAGGCTTCAAGAAACAGGCTCTTGCGGTGTCCACTGATCCAGAGCACAAGTGAGGCCATTCTCTGAGTGTTTTGATGGTTTAGATTTCTTTGAGATTAGAAAATGGATGATGATGAAATGGTGTAACAAAATATGGAAGGAGAAACTAACTTCATATTTTTAATTTTCACAAGTAACAATGAGTCATACATGCAATTTCTCTCATCTGCTGCTTCCAGATTTGACTTAGCACTGAGTCTTGGGGAGCTGGAAGTTTGCCACCAGCTGGCAGCGGAGGCAGGTTCAGAGCATAAGTGGCGTCTAGTGGCGGATTTAGCACAACAGCGGGGCGACCTGCAGATGGCCCAGACCTGTTTGCTGCGTGCTCATGACTACCCTGGACTGCTTCTGCAAGCAACAGCCACGGGTAGGCCATGTGCTGCCTTTTTTTCCTGAATTTGTGTTGAATTCTTATAAAAAGAGATCAGTATATGATTTGCTTCTCCTTGTGATGTGTAATTCATTTCTTGGATGTATTTACAAATTAAGTGAGATCATTTGGTACTCTGGACAGCAGTTTCCTGTAGCTGATGCCCTGAAATCTTTCTCCTTACTCAAGATAATTCTCTGCTCCTTCAGGTAATGCGTCCTTCATCCGGGAAGTAGGAAAGGAGGCCGAGGGTCAGGGCAGAAACAACGTAGCATTTCTTTCTCATTTCCTTACTGGCAACCTGAAGGAGTGTCTGGAGCTGCTCATCAAGACCAACAGGATTCCTGAGGCAGCATTCTTTGCCAGGTAAGGTGCTATTGAGAGAACTCTAATCTGAGCAATGAAAATGCAGAATTGTGTGTGTGTGTGTGTGTGTGTGTGTTTTACCTGAAGATTAACATTTTTCTATGATGTCAAAATAGTTCACCAGTTTTCTGTTTTTTTTTTTTTTTTTTTTTTTTTTTCATGCATTTCTTATGTCAGATTAGAGTTTACCCAATAGTACTATGGAGGTCTGAAGTGTGTTCTTATCTATTTGAATATTTGTAGGATTGAGTCAGGTTTGTTAGATGATTTAATGCTGCTTTTCATACATTGTCTAAAATGTTTATTTGCAGCACTTAATTTCTTCTGTCATCTTGTTCCATGAGTCAGTTTTGCATTATCCCACCTCATACATTTTACGTTTGCACAATCTCTTCACAGATGAGAACATAGGTATCAGATTTTTCCTAGTTAGCCCAGAGAGTACTGCTTTATGATATGTTAGTTGTTGCTGGTATCCCTAAACACACACCTGACCTTCCACTCACAGAACATACATGCCGAGCGAAATCTCACGTGTGGTGGAAGTCTGGAAGCAGTCAGCAGGAGAGAAGATCGCACAAACCCTGGCCGATCCCTCCCAGTATGACAACCTCTTCCCAGGCATTAAGGAAGCGCTGAAGACACAGCAGTATTTGGAAAAGTCCACCAGACCCATCCCTGCTGCCTCCACCTCCTCTGTGCCGGTGAGGACCTGCTTGTTTCATAACCTCTTAAGACCTATTGTTCTCCCGGACACCTTACAGAAATATATTAACTGCCTTCATATAAAGGAGGGATGTAATTATCTTTTATTACTCTATGGTTTATTTGTGCATTCATTGAGAGCTTTATCAGATGTTTTCTAGTTTAACATGAGCTATACCAAGAAAATATGAAATGGCACTCTCTCTCTCTCTCTCTCTCTCTCTCTCTCTCTCTCTCTCTCTCTCTCTCTCTCTCTCTCTCTCTCTCTCTCTCTCTCTCTCTCTCTCTCTCTCTCTCTCTCTCTCTCTCTCTCTCTCTCTCTCTCTCTCTCTCTCTCACATGTTAACAGTGTAGAGGTAGCACATTTTATATTTTGCAGGGGAACCATGAACGTGATGCCTTGGAGGAGATGCGGGCAGCGGAGGCTGCAGGAAGCTTTGTGTACCAGCCGCCAGAAGGGGAGGACCAGGAGTTTGTGGACGCCCCACAGCAGCCGGAGACAACAGGTGAGGAATCATTGGCAGGGACAGGTCTGGATGCAGGCAATAAGAGCAACCACTTAGCACTCCTTCTGTTTCTAGGGATCCCAAAATGAACATGTTATTTGCAAGACTGCTTATAATTTTTGTAGAATACGTTTCTGTGTAGTGAGTACTGTCCAACCCAGAATGCTTTTTCTTCTCTATTGGACCGAAGGGACTAAGAGAGTTGTGGGGAATGACTGTGAATGTAAAGGTTGTGTGTCTTGTCTTTGCTACTCCACCCCTTTTTTGTGGGGAGACAGCCTTGGTATGTATGTTGTTTTTAATTGCTTATTAATTTTGTGTGTGATCACTAGTGTTACTGATTACCAGTCCACTTTTCTTTGTTTTATGAATCTTATAAAATTTGGCAAAACTTGTGGTACTCAAAAGTGGATAAATGGATGGCATCACTTGATGTGACTGAAAGGTTGTGACAGAAACACTCCCCCCCTGCAGGTGCTTCAGGTATGTTGAAGGAGGAGACATTGTTTTCTATGGCTGCTAGTGAACCTGTCCCTGCTGCCGCCTCCATGCCTCCCACGGCACCCCTGTCAGGTGACTTGCTGATACCCACCCCAGCCGCTGCTGCTCCCTCAGACTTGGGTAGGTCCAAAAAGCTACTTTCTTTATTGAACATGCAATATACTAGGATTGCCATGTGTGTTGTTCATATCTTTTAAATGTTTCATGTATTGTGGTGTGCAGATAGGCCAGTGTCTTTGATTCCAGAGAAACATTATTGATAGATGTGATGAAATTCCACTTGTGAAATAGTTTTCACCGTGTAGAACCCTCTCACAACGATCCCCCTCGATGGAGTTATCAGAACAGGAATAAGATATGATAGTTGGATTTTGTGTTGGTTGCTGCTTGTAAATATTATTTGAATGGGAAGTGACTCATCCTATTCATTATTCATGAAAAGTTTCCTCCACTCCATGCATAACAATACTGGTGTTGGGTGGCTGAGCTTGCGTTGGTGTTTTCATCTCTCCTCACTTAAATATTATACTGGTGTTCTGTTGATTCTATGGGAGTGAGAGGAGGAGATGAATGAGAGGTGAAAGGCAGAAAGCATCTCACAGTTCTGAGTGGGTTTGGTTCAGTCCTTAGATTTCATAAACCATAGATGTCTAACATTATTCACCTTTATGGTAAGTATTTTCTATCATGAATTAATCCCCCAAAGGTTTGCTTTGAATGCTTTACTCGTCTGTAACACAATTGCCTTTCAAATTTGTCATATAATAATCAAGAATAGTTTAGCCTTGATACAACAAATTCTCATATAATTGTCATGTAAGCATCTCATAATCTCAGTCAGCATGTGAAATGTCAAGGCACGGAGGAGAAAGAAATAAGGGGAACTTTAAAGTCATTTGTGAAAGTGACATTGGGTTGATGTATTTTGAGTGCCATGATGAACCAAGTGAAGGGAGCCAACACATGCTTTGTGTGAAGGACTGCAGTCAGTGGAGCCTTGCTAGTGGCAGTTTGTGTCGGTACTGCACTGCCAGCAGATTGCAACATTACAGAAATCAATTGAGTGCCAGTTATATGAGAGTTAACTGTATTAATAGCTTATATATTATATATAGTCTTTTTTTAGTAGTTTCTTTAATTATACTAAATCATGGTATCAAACTTTCATACATCTCAACTAATTAGATATTGGAGAGGTGTCATTTCTAAATTCCCTTGATTTAATTTGACTTGAAAACCCTTACTTTTAGTTTGTGAAGGACCCCAGAGAAGTCTTGGTGAAGATCTTGAAGGGGGATATGAAATAGGTGTCACTTTAGAAGAGGAACTTGAAGATATGTCAGGATGTGAGATTTCTGCAGCTCTTGCTGTTGAGAAAGTTGAAGATGGTCCATTGAAGTCCAAATGTGAGGAAGGTGCATTTGGCCTGGAGAGGAAATGCTCAGAGATTTTATCAGCTGAAGACACTGTAATGGCAGATGAGGCCCATGACTTAGCTATTGGTGACTCTTTAGTATTGGGAGGTGGATCTAGGATGCAGTGCTCAGTTAAGCCAGAAGGTGCCCTCACAGCTGAGAGTGAGGAGAGTGTCATGGTGTCAGTGGGCTTGGACAGTAAGGCAAGCACTGTGTCACTGGTAGAGAGGGATTGTGTCAACGTGTTGGAGTTGAAGGAAGATGAGGAGTTTCTGTTACCACTAAAGAACGATGGGGATGTTTTGTTGCCAGTGAAAGAAGACGAAGAGAATCTGCTGCCAGTGAAGGAAGATGCAGCAAATGTACTGACATTAGAGGAGGATAAAGAAATAATTCAGCCTGGTGCAAAAGGTAAGCTAGCACTTGGAGAAGGTGCTGAAGTCCATTTACCAGATGAGAAAGATGAGAATCTGTTCCCTGTGAGAGAAGATGAAGAAAATTTACTTCCAGTAGATGAAGATGCAGAAATTCCCTTTTCAAGGGGGAAAGAAAAGATGCCAGTAGCAGTGGAGGAAGTGGATGATATTTTGTTGCCAAAGACAACAGATAAGGCACCAAAATCACAGGATGACAGTGTCTCAACTCTGAAAGACAAGGAGGAGGAGGCTGAGCAGCAGCAGACCTCAGAGGCTGCAGCAGTGCCTCACCCCTCAGCCAGTCCACCCCTGGACTGGGATGATGATGGAGCAGAGGGCTGGGACCCAGAGGTGGAAGAGATGATAGGTAACCAAGGCTGGGCTCGGTGAAGGGGTGCACACACTTTGTTTGTTCTTTAGCTGGTGTGTGAGAGTCACCCATTCTGGCAGGCGTGTGGTAGGGCAGCACTGGGCAGCTTGGAACTGTCATGGTAGATTCTGAAGATGACAGTCACTTATTGTGCCAGAGTCATATCTGTTGTTTCTCTTTTTGAACTTGAATATAGCACTCAAAATCTTTCAGGTAAGACTATTCAGGTCACATAATAAGGAACACCTGAGTAAATGAAATGTGCATAATATTGTTGTGTTGTTGTTATATTGTGATAACTCAGATTTCATGTAAAAGATTATGTACAAAGTTCCTCATTCCTGCCCCACAACACAGCTTGTTCAGAATTGTTTATATTTGTAACTAACACATTCTCTTGAAAGTTGTCATTATGTAAGGGTATATAATTTCTCAGGAGGAAAACTTGCATGACTAGATTAATACTCATACATTTGTTTTCCATGTATCCTAAAATGTTATTGAGGTCTTGTTGCATGTTAAAGTATATAATATATGTTGTTCTTCATCTTTTGTACAGTGTATAAACATGTTTTTGCTTGGTAGTTGAAAAGTGCATGGTAAATTGACTGGTATCTTGATTTGGCTTAGTCTCTGTCTCTGGTTTGTCATGGGATCTCTGTCTTTGTATTTCAAATGTGTCTTTCTTGATTTACTTTGCTGTCTGTCTGCCTTTGTGTTTAATTGCTGTCCATTTGTCTGTCTGATTTGTCTGTCTTACTGTCTGTCTGTCTGTATCTGCCCATCTATTTGTCATGATATATATCTATTTTGGTTGGTCTATCTGTATAATTTTCATTCTGTCTGTCTGTGTGTGTGTGTGTGTCTACTTACTATCCTGTATGTTTGTAGCGTTTTAGTGAAATGTAATTATTTTATTCTCACTTAATGGATTATAAATGCTCTTTAACTGTGAACTAGCTTTTCTTCTTTGCCATTGCTTGCATTAAAAAGAACCTTCACTTAAATCAAATCTTTAATGCATCTACTGCAAGGTATGTTTGGTCAAGCATGGGAATGTGAAAAAAAAAAAAAAAAGCTTGGGAGTGAATTGACTTCTATATCTTTTGTGTGGTGGGAGAAAATGTGTCTTGAAGCATGTCCTTTCTTGTCATGTCTTTTTGAATTTCTCTTTTTCTCATTCTGTATTATATCTTGATGTATTGGGCCATGAAATCAGTCTTGCTTCAGATGCCTTCACTGCTGTTATATACATCTGCACACTTCAGTTAAAGAACAAAGAAATTGAAACTGTATTGACTGACAGTGAAGGGTGGTGCCAGCCTGCACCTGCTGCTCTGAGGGCTAGCATCCTTCACTAGATTAGTTACTGTTTATGGATTTCCTTTGGTCACAGTTTTTTAGTAGATTTTGTTATGTTTTAGATGCAAAGCCATGACTGCTGCAAGCACATAGGGAAACATGGGTTGTAATAAGGACATTCTTCCATGCTAGTGCACCGAGACCGTGGTGAGAGTGTGGTGGAGGACACTGCCGGCCAACAAGATGGAAGAGGTGCTCAGAGGAGCTCTTTTAATCCATTTGATATAGACTTTGAAAAGCTATTTTCACCAGGATTAACATTAAAAGTGGCCCTTCCACAAGCAAGCTCTATAGGGATGCTTGGCCCCCTAGTGCCTCAGTCCAGAGGGCCAGGCAGGGGACGTAATCTAGGTAACAAGTCAGATGCTGAGAGCTTTTCCTTGTGTTCCTAACAAAGTAATACCAGTGTGATAATTATTTGGATAATTGAGATTATGTTGTCAAGTGTGCATAATAATTTTGTCCCCCAGTTTGATATTCTTGATATTCTCACAAACATTTGATCTTGCATTCCTGTTTGACTGATGTATTCTTAACTCTTCATTTAGTTTCATACTATTTTTTCTCTCTTTCCCTTTAACCAAAGTTTGAAGCTCTAGAATTCAGACTTCTTGCAAATTTATTTCCTGACTAAGGTTTAGTATTGTTAAAGTGTTCTGAGGTGAAGGGACACAGAATGTTGTAAGAAAATAAGCTAATAATCTACCTAACACTGACTCACTCCAGGTGGCACTACAACACTTGGTGTCACACTGCTCACTAATATATACTAATATGGCTACATTAAGGTATATATAAGTAATTCAACAAATAATATGCTACCATTATTTTGTGTCTGACAGTGTGCTTCTCCCTTTGAATATTTGCAATCAGGCATACATAGAATGGACTCGTGGTTCATGGTACAGGAATCCTTTATTACCAAGTTGCGCATTTGAGGAATTGAGAACACAGCTGTATTATGTCAGTCGTTGTCATTACTGGCTGATGTATTGGATTACAAAGATTTAAACTATAACTGTATATGTAGGCATTATTTGATCCCAAACATGGGTATTACACCATAGGTATTAAAGTTACATTCTTGTGTTAGATGCAGTGCTCCTTTTAACTTGAAATGATGGTGGTGGTAGTACAGTACTGTGTGTCCAAGTTTCATGTACTGCAGGGGATTAGCCACCAAGACCTAAGCATGGTTATCATTAGCAGTGACAGTCATCCATCAGCAGCTTCAAGAAGACTTCACTTAAAGCTTTTATTGCTTATAGGGGTGTTTACTTTTTGTAGTAGGTGTGTGAAGTTCTTGCATCTAGGGTGATTAGTTGACAAAGTTTATATACATAGACAACTAATATTTATTAAATAGGTGTCAAATATGAGATCATGGCTGATCTAATACTGTGCTATATACTATTACTGATAATACATATTAGAAGGTTTATCATTGTCCACCACTTCCCAGCAGGCAGTGCATCCAGGCCCACCATAGACCAGGCGCAGCTGGAGAGGGAGCTGGAGCTAGACATTGAGAAAGTCCGCATTGAAGACAACATTGATCCTAACGTAAGGCGACACCCCATGCTGTGAATTGAGAGTAAGATGCTATAGAATAATCAAAAGGTGCACTTGATTTACAAGATACATAAATGTGTTTGAGTGCCAGTTGGATTGCCTTGAAAGTGATGAATTTATATCTGAAATTGTATAGATACAGTTATAAATATAAATTCTATCCTTCAAGGGGCAGCATATCTCATTACTCTGGCTTTGTGATTCTATGTTACCTCAGTGTAACTTGACCTTGGCTCTGACGTAAATATTAAATACTGTAATTCAGTTTGCAGAGTACAAGTTGAGGCAAGTGATAATTATGGAATTTTATGTTCATACATTTTGTACTTATGAGTTGTAAAGAAAGTACACTTTAATACCTTTGTTTGGAGTTTTGTGAGGGTAAATCTACTTAATTATTTGACCTGAATTAGCATGGGTTACTGAATGGATCAAAATACAACCACAGTGTATGTGGCAGCCAAACTTTGTGTCTTGAGTACTCTTCTGTCATAACCTGTGCCCCATTTACCAATTGTTTCAGGACCTAAACCTGGATGAGGAGGAGTTGTTGGCTGACTAAGGTGCTGCTGTAGAGTTGATTGCTGTGAGATGATCATCAAGTTGACAGCTGCAGTAAATTTGAGTTGTTGTGTAAATAGCAAGGTTATATATGTATGAATGTGGACTCGATAGCTTAGTGTCAAGTTTAAGTGCTTATATCTTTTGCAGGCAAAAATTGAAAAGAAAAATGGTATAAAATTTTTCCAAGTTTTAAAGACCCTAATAGATCAAGAATAGAATCTTAGGTGTGGGAGTATTTATAGTTGTTTTGATCACTTACAGTGGATATATTTTTATGACTAGGAGAGTAGTACAGTTACTGTTTTCTGTTATTAAATTTCTTTACACTTTCATTCCATGTCAGTTTTTTCTTTTTTATTATTACTTGAAAATAAAATATATCAAAATGTTTTCCATTTTCTTTCATGTGAACATTGCTGTGAATGTGTTCTGTAATTGTAGATCTAATTGTAATTGTAATCTAGACAGGATGGAATCAAAAGCTTTTCATCTCATCAACTCCTCTCCTCTACCTGACTGTCTTCAGCCTCTCTCTCACCGCCGCAATGTTGCATATCTAGCTGTCTTCTACCGCTATTTTTATGCTAACTGCTCTTCTGATCTTGCTAACTGCATGCCTCCCCTCCTTCCGCGACCTCGCTGCACAAGACTTTCTTCTTTCTCTCACCCCTATTCTGTCCACCTCTCTAACGCAAGAGTTAACCAGTATTCTCAATCATTCATCCCTTTCTCTGGTAAACTCTGGAACTCCCTGCCTGCTTCTGTATTTCCAGCTTCCTATGACTTGAATTCCTTCAAGAGGGAGCTTTCAAGACACTTATTCATCAATTTTTGACCACTGCTTTGACCCTTTTATGGGACTAGCATTTCAGTGGGCATTTTTTTTTATTAGATCTTTGTTGCCCTTGGCCAGTGTCCTTCCTTCATAAAAAAAATAAATAAATAAATATATATATATATATATATATATATATATATATATATATATATATATATATATATATATATATATATATATATATATATAATCAACGGCCATCCCCCCCACCGCCGGAACCCCCTCTCGCCTCTACCAGCGAGTAGAAAAAGACGGAATAACTTATTATTTGTTATTCCTATTTATTTTTGAAATGCAGATGCTACATGCATAGGATATTTGACTCCATAATATATAATGATAAACTCGTAAAAAAAAATTATATATATATATACATATATATATATATATATATATATATATATATATATATATATATATATATATATATATATATATATATATATATATATATATATATATATATATATATATATATGGGAATGTGGTGAAGTATCTAAGACTCCCTGAATGCCTGAAAGCGTTTTCTTTGATTATGCTGATGTAAACAAACTGCACCGGGCTGACCCGTTCCGCCAAAGGAAACAAGCTTCCTTGATTCTGCCCCTGCTAGTGGGTGCCAGACCGTCCACGAGAGTACTGAGTACAAGAGCGAAGGAACATTGTAGGAATTGGTGATATAAAGGCAATACACGCTCACAACGTTACGGGGAGTGAGGAAGTGGTGATAAGATGAGTTAATCTAACCTGGTGGGCTTCCCGGTGTCATGTTCCCAGCTGTCCCTTGTATTTAGGTTCCACAGCCACAGCCCCTCAATCAGCATGGTAAACGAGACCCATTGCAGGGCAACCAGCACACTGCTGATGCGTCAGCCCCAATAGTAAACTAACTCAACCTATTTGTGCCAGCTGGATAGTGCATTATATGAGCAGTCAGATTACATTTACAAATAAATAAATGAATGGTAACTATGATAATTAAAACAATAACAGTGATAATGATAACTACAACAGTAACAAAACTGAATGAGAGTTGTGCTTTAAATGGGTCAAGAATATTCAGATAAGATAATTATTAGCAAGTACCAATTTAATTTAAGATTGACACTGGAGAGAATAGTCAAGTCTCGAAGGTGGTTCTGCAAAGGTGTTCCTCTTACACTGAAATACCTTCTCCTCAGGTCCAGCTGTGTCCTAATTGGAGCCATTTTGTACTGAGGACCCTTGAACTCACAATATTTTATCTTATTTTATGTATTTCTTTTAGATGACAAAGAGTGTTGCAGTGCTTGGGGGTGGCATTGGGGGCCTGGCTGCCGCGCACTATCTCGGCCGGTTTGGGTGTTGCTCCAGGGTGGTGGTGGTGGAGGGCACGCACAGGCTGGGTGGCTGGGTCAGCTCCACCACACACCATGACCAGGTGGTGTTTGAACATGGGCCGCGCACCCTCAGGTTAGTATATCCCACAGGCTCTAATAACATCAGTTTTATTGATTGAAAATGGCTGTTAAATTGGTAAGCACTTGGTCCTTACCTGCTTCACTGTGTAAATCTGCCGTGTCTTGACAGTTGAGCTGGGTTGACAAAGTACTTATCCAAAATATTCCTGTCATATAAGAAGTGTACTACATGGTGAAACAGCTTCAGGAATAAAATTCTGCTGATATTCAGTAAGTAGGGCATAAATGTGAGGTGTGGGTATTTAGTTACTAATACATTCCTGCAGAGTGGTTGGGAATGCTGGAATGAACACGCTTGCCTTGGCAGAAGAGTTAGGTCTGGCAGATCAAGTGAGAGGCATTTCCTACGGTCATCCATCAGCAAAAAACAGAATGTTAATGGTAAGATGTAATGCAGGACTTGAAATCTAGATTAAGCATTTGTGGATAGACTCCCCATTTATCCATTGCTTCCAGTGGATACCAGAATGTAGATTACATAATTTTGATATGAGTATTTTTTTCTATGAATGTTCTCAAGACTGAAAAAAAAATAATAATGAGCTAAAGGCAAGGTAGAGAAAAGGAAAATATATTGTAATGCAAAGAGAATTTTAGGGAGAGGGAGGATGGAGAGGTTTAGCAGGTTGGGTGTCTTATGGGAGCTTGGAGGACAAGGTGGGGTAAAGAGGGAGGGACTCTCAAGAACATGGGCAAAAATTTTTGTAGTAAGTGGTAGAAATTAAATAAAATAGTTAATCTGTAATCAGAGCAGTTTAATGGTACTTACAGGTTGGTGGGAAGCTGCACAAACTTCCGAACAGTGTGAAGGCACTATTTACCAAGAGTCCACCATTCTCAAAGCCCTTGGCACTCAGTGGTGTTCGGGACCTGATGGCTCCTAAGGTTGTCAATAATGATGAAAGCCTCTTCAGCTTTGTAAATCGTCGGTTTGGCCATGAAGCTGCAAAGTATGGCATTGACCCTATGTCTAGAGGAATTTTTGCAGGAAATGCCAGAGAATTAAGTGTTAATTGTATTGCAAGAAGATTGCGTGATGTGGAACAGAAACACGGATCAGTTTTTCTTGGAATGTTTAAAGATAGAAAAAATGCAGTAAAACCAGACAAAAAATTGAGCTCAAATGAACTGGTGAAGAGAGCAAAGAGAGAAAAGTGGGTTGTTTGGTCAGTGGCTGGTGGACTTGAGAACTTTGTGAAGGCTCTTGAGAACAACGTCCTTGAAAACAATACTGAAATATGGAAAAACATGCCTGTAAAGGGAATGTTGAAAAGTGGAGGCAAGTTTGTCATTCAGACAGAAGAGAAAGAACTAGAGGTTGATAATGTCATTTCCTGTCTTCCATCCAATATTATGAGTAATGTGATACAGCCAGTAAGTCCCAAGCTGAGCACTCTTCTGTCTTCCATACCATATGTTACTGTTGGCATTGTGAACCTGGAGTACCCTGGCCAGCTGATTGAAGAGCCAGGCTTTGGTTACCTGGTCCCTTCCTCCGAGCCCAATCGCGTTCTAGGTGTGATATATGACACTTGCACGTTCCCCCAGGGAGACCGAACCATACTGACAGTGATGATGGGAGGCTACTGGTTCAAGGAACTGTTTGGGGATGATCCATCTCTGGAATCACTCTTAGATGAGGCGCTCACTGAAGTCCGTCAGTCTCTCAAGATCAAGGTCAAGCCAACACGCTACCATGTTAGGATCTTAAGGGACTGCATTGCCCAGTATGTCGTCGGCCACTCAGAGACAGTCGACAGTGCTCGCAAGCTGATCTCAGACATGGAACTTCCTTTGGCCTTGGCGGGAAGCTCCTATGATGGGGTTGGAGTTAACGATGTAATAATGAGTGCCAAGAATGCTGCGTCAGGTGTGTAGTGGTGATAGGTGTTGAGGGATGTGTGTGGCTGTGAGGGGAATTATCACCACTTGTTAATCTGTGATATAAGTAAGTCATATGGTGCAACTTTTCAAGAAATGCCATTTAATGAGTGGAGAAGTCTTACTCTTTAAAATTTATCTTGTTATTCTTTGTATCAATTTGGTGGTCACATCATATTATAGTATCAAGACAGTGAAGGTTGGCCAGCATCCACCTGGTCCCTGGTGGTGCTGGTGGCCCCGCTGGTGGTGTGGGGTGCTGTGCCTGCTCCGCTATGGGTGCAGACTCCAGCCTCTCCCTGTCATGGCTGACTTATGTAAATTTTTCAATCTTTCAGAAGACTTTACAATATGAAATGCATAAATCTATGTATTTTTTCTATAATATTATTGGGTATTGTATACACATGTATATATAGGTTGCAAAATTTGCGAGTATTGTATTTATACATAGTGTGTGTTCACTTAGCCATTTATTTATATAAATATGGAGCATCAAGAATATTGATTATAGTTATCCAATAATTGTTGCATGCCTTATCCATTTCATGCTCTTTTTTTAAGTATGTTGAATATTTATGAACATATCTTTGTTAGTTTCTTGATTTCCAGATGCCTCAGGGAAGTACAATAGTCTTTGTCAGCCTGCTGTACTCATTGGCCCCATCATAAAGTATTGTAGGGACCAGTGATCCTAACATTTTTGTATTTTTAAAGTAAATACTGCTTAAAATAGTACCACTGCTGGTGGACATGACCTACATAAGCTGCTCTCACTGTTGACCAGCCACATCCGGTGCAGACAACACTGCCTTGCTGCTGGCCACCTCACCTTCAGGATACCTGAAGGCTGGTGTGGAGGTATACAAGGATCCCAAAATATGGACTGACCCTGACCAACCTATAATTGATCTGCCATCACTTACTAATCAGCAATTGACCCCTGTTTGACCCTCATCCACTTATTAACCCCTTGGATTGAATACTGAACAACATGAATTTGTAGAAAGTATAGCAGTGCCAGAATATTTGTCAGCATCATCACCATATTTGTGACACTAAACAGTATTATGCATTGTATTATTCTTTGACTTAGGATCTGAAAATGAAAGATGTACAAGAGTAATTTATTCATATTTATTTAGAAGTATATGTAGTATTTACAACAATCACAAGGCCATCCCAACAAAGCCACACTAGAATGACAATGTACACCAACATTATCTTACAACATATATTACAGTATTCAGTACCCTGATGGCAAGACTTCAATATGTTCAGGACCTTAGAGTAAATAATTCCGGTATGTGTAGTGACTAAATAAGGACTAGTTTACTATCACACTGCAGTCTCACAACTGGAGCAAGGTGTGCCCTAAGCCTTGGCTAGCAGCTTGCTCTTCATGGCACCACAGCACAGCCCCTGGTCTTGTATGGTAATATCTCCACATTTTCATATGAGGTAAAACCTCTAAATGCCTATATGCTAATTAAAACTAGCATAAACACAAGTTTCCAAACAAGCTTCCAAGTTTTTAAAATAATATACTGTTATGATGAAAATTAATAATGCTGATCCTCAACTTAATGTCAAGTGTGGAACAGAGCTTATGTTGATGATGAAATTCAATTACTGAGGAAACAGTACTGTACTGGACTGGAGATTACTGAACACTACCAGACAGACCCGGGACATCAGTGTCGTGGTGACCGTAAATCAGCAGCTCGCTCCATAAATCAATCTTACTCACACAAATATAGGCACATATATGCAGACCAATTGCTCTCATTTTGGCTCCAACGTAACAAGGAGGTAATGATCTACGAGCATGCAAAATTCAGCAACTGACCTGATTTACTCTGTTCACGGAGCACACACTTTCTCACTATTGTTCACTTGCAGAACAAAACAGTTCTCCAAGTGAGGTCCTACAGCTGATCAAATTTTGAGTAAAATCTTATCTTTGGTAATAAATTTGCAAAATGGAGTTTTTGACACTAAGTGACAGACATGACTCTAAATAAGCAACAAACATTGTTAATGTTACATAGACTATGATGAACTTCAATACATTTGAAAACAGCTTTCTTCATACAGAGGTCCCCATAATTACATAAATCAATAACAAACTAGCACCAGGCCATACGGCACTAAATAATCATCGTGAGGTTGGCAGTGTCAGTGAAACTGTTAAGATTTTGAGGTCCAGCTAGCTCACGACATTCCGCTACTTGTGTCAATATGAGGCTGGGGATCGAATAAATATTCATGGCAAAGTCTGGATTCTGTGAGGAATAGATGATATTTAGTTCTGGGATAAGACAGGAAAGGCACACTTAGGGGCAGCAGCATGAATGGGAACCCATGTAAAGTAGGATAAACTTATATTAGGAACTGATCTTACAGGTAGTGGACAGAGGTATGGCCTTTCACAGTGTGTGTGGCGAGGCCACAGCAGCAGCTGGTTGCAAAGGTTCACGGACTATGAAATGCACTGCAAAGATGGGAACTGTCACATTTTATCCCTGCTAGATATAAAGAGAACTGTGAAGATGGAACTTGTGAGTGTGAATGGCAATTGTACTGTATACCCTGGCAGAATGAAGACAACTGAATTCACAATATTACGTATGCATGTCTGCAGTATAGCAATGTGGTATTGTGTTAGTCTGGCAGTTGCGGAAAGTGCCATTGCTTTTGTACTGCATCACGGCCTTTCCCCCAACACTATGGAGACCTCTGTAGCTGAAAAGTTTGAGAATATTTACATAATTGTAGTTTTAGTTATTGGCCCCAGGAAATTAAAGATAAGCTTTACTGTTCTGTGCACAGGTATGGAATGTAATGCCAGCACACTCAAGCTTACTGAAGGTTTAGGTGGATGTTTTATATATTCATTTTCCTTTCTGAGACACGGGACTCAGCAAATGCACCAACATTTCCTTCCACAACTGTATCTAATGATGTTACAAAACACAGACTTCTCCATTTTGTTCATTACCAGAAAATAAGATTTTACGGTCGTTTTAAACATTTTGTGGCTAGATAATGAAGTGAATATTTGTTCCTTAATGTCATCCTTCATAGTTTCAAAAGTTAAATTTACTAATAAATACTACATGAATAATGAAAGAATGTATTCTATTTAGTCAATATTGATATACATGTTGAAAGCTAAAAAGTCATATAAAAATGGATGAATACAAGTTTGCAAAAGAAATGTTAACACAGAAATCTATGGCTGAAAAACAATAAATATTTAAATGAAGCTGCAGTCCTTATTTTTAGTTTTACCTTTTGGCATCAAAACAGGTTAAAAATATATGCCACATAGTTTCATTTCACAAAAAAGAAAAAAAGTATTACAGAGAAAAGAAGCTTCTTTAGTTCTCGGTTTTTTATGATTTGATGCCCCATCGTGAGGTTACAAGTAAATGAACTTGAGTGGGGTAAATTATGTCAGCAAAATTAACCTGAGATGCAATATAATGTACAGTCTTATATGTAGCATTATGTTCATGTATCAAATGAAAGTAAAAACTATATATACTGAGAATGTAATCTTTGCATTTTCAGTCCATTCAAGAGTTACAATGGGAGGGGGCATCTTCTAACCTCATGGAAAGGATTGAGGTACATGTGGAGGTACAGTTAGGGACAAGACTGCCCCACCCTGCCACATGTAGTGGTGAAAACTGAAAAGAGAAAATGCCAGGAGCAAGTTTTTTCCCAGAAAACAAATAACACCAACTTCCTTGCTCCTTTTCAGCATACATAATACAGCAATGTGTTGAGGAACAGATATCTCTTAACCTCTTCTGCCCTGCCATGCAGCTTGAAAGCCTGCAGTCATCTCGGCTTCCCACAGGTCAGATTCAAGCCACTATTGTGTCAGTTTCTTCTGATGACTATTTTAGTCACAAACTTCTTTGTTGTACATAATTTGAAAGCTTAGAGTATGGACTTGTTTATGTGTTTACAAATGCTATCTTAGAGTGGTTGTATATTTTTGGATCAAGAAGCTTTGCATGACCTTTACTCAGAGAATTAGTGGGAGAAACCACTCTTACACACAGCTGGTAGTGTGTTACAGCCTGTGTACACACCATGTGGGTACATTTCACTTTAATCTGCTTTTCATCTGAGAAAGACATGGTATTACCAATATGCCATGGTGTATTGCTGTGCAAGCCTTGACATAACTGATGAATCAATGTGTGTGGTTCTTGGTCAGCTATGGTGTACTATATGTATGTCAAGGGCTGAAAGAGGTTAATGATTGGGAACATGTTGGAAAATAATGTAATAACAGTCAAGTATACAATATTGTGCCAAATGACCTGAGTAGAAAGGTTGATTTTGGTTTCTAGAAGTGGCAGTTGTCCATTCCAATATGGAAATGAGACTTGTTTAAATATGCACAGGAATTTTTTTCATTACCTTACATAAGATAATGAGGAACTTAATTTCTGTAAGAAAATGACTTCCAAGGGAGCAAATCCTAGTAGAGAGTGAATTCCTTAGTGTTTACATAACATTATCAGGAACACCCAGGTGTACAGCATGGACTGCATGCTTTATGAAGCAATTAAAACATTCTTATGTGTATTTCATTTTTACCATCAACTCGCTATGATGAAAGCCCACACAGTAGACACAAATTTTCTTGATGAACAACAATGATGATCTCAGATCAGACTAGACTCACTTGACAAAGGCCAACTCTGAGAATACTAAAATATTGAGCAATCCTGCACTACTGTCAGGTATTCAGAAAGCTCTACTACTGAACTACTTGATGAAGCAAGACACCATGCATCCTAGACCTTTTATCACTCTATATGGAGAAAGTATATATATAGTATAAACAAGTCCTTTTAAGAACAAGTACCCAGTGACGTGACATGTATGCAGTGACACAGATGCCAGGAAGTCACAATATTGTTGCAAAAAAAAATATAGGTGGTGAGTTTGGTCTCCAGCCTAAAAATTTTCTTCCAGCAGGCAGTCTTGTCAGTTGTGCTTACATGTGCTATTACATTTGTCAACCACCAAGACACACAGCTCATGCACAAACATCTACTTGTACCAAAAACCTGAACAATTCTCCATTTTCTGCTAATATAAACTTGCTAAACCTAAAGCTAACATTTACAGCCAAATACACAAAACATCCTCAATCTTGATCCAAAATGAAGAAGCAAGAAAGGTTCTCTGATGACTTCCAGTTTAGGTGAAATAAGAGTAACAAGTTGTAATCTGATATGAAACTGTAACTGATGGAGAGAGACAACATAAACGCTAGATATTATATGATGGTCTTTAGTAGTAAAAACAAATATGAGCTGCTAGAGCTGAGACATTTTAAATTTCACAAATCACTTTAAAGGATGTTGTAGCCCTGCCATCACGACCCTAAAAAGTGGACCTAATGGCTCTCCCTGACGTCCCGACCCCTCCACAAGTGAAGACGATTGTCACGGGATCAGCTTATCACTTTAGTGAAGCACAAGCAATTTAATACCTATGACTTAATGACACTATTTTCCTGTGAAGATTGATTAAACTGCAGGTCAGTGCCAGAGCTAAGTGTGTTTGAAATGTGGGTGAAGGGGATCCTGATAGTTAGGAGTAAAAACTTGGGCAATAATGCCTGAAAAGCTATTAGTGTTGTAAATGTTTATCAGGTGAAGAATACCACAGGCAATCAGATGGTGGAAGACAGATAGATCAGCAAAGGCTATTGAGAAGTAATAACTGTGAGGTGCTTGAAGAGGCTGAATGTTTGAGCAATCAAGAAGGGAGTGTTTGGAGAGGGAGAAGTGGAGGCTCTCCTGCTTCACCTTGAGGGGCACTCTTTAAGGGAGTGAGGTGGCAGAGACATACCGATAGTTAGACAAGTAGGTAACTGAGCAAACATAAGTGACAGAGAGAGAGCCTGTCCCATTCTGACCTAAATCTGGCACTGTAGTGCAGCAACTATTTTACTTACTAGGAACGAAATTTACTTCTAATGTAAAAGAAATTCAGAGAGTCAAGGAAACATAATGATCTTACAATGCCTAAATGGAGCCTTCAAAGGAAATAAAGAATGGTGACTCCATTCAGTGATTAAGGAAGTGTCACCCAGGACGGGTGATAGTAAATGTAGTAAATGTGTTTCATTTCATACAAGTAACTTTGAACTAAATACTGACTAGCTACCAGTGAGCAGCTCTTCCTCTAGCCTGCTATGAACTACAATGTATTGTAGGCCTGTGAAATGCTTCAAGGGCTGCTTGATGTGGAAATAAATGCAAGATAATTATAGAGTAAATAACATGTACAGCATGTAGAGGACAATCACAAAGCTTACTTGAATACACAGGATCTAGTTATTCATTAATTATCACACTGCTATGCAACTGATGATTCAAAGATTGTTAACAGTTTCTCGTCATTCTGTACACATGTATCAATGACCACTGCCTAATTACCATGTAATGGTAATTAATTTTCAGCATGCATGCTGAAAATGACAGGTAGAAAATAACTGTCACAAATAAACATGGTGCTGCATCTCAGACTACAATGTGGCAAGATACAAGAGTCAACTGAGATTTACTGTAGAAACATTAAGACTATTAGCAACACAATCACAATGTAAACTGCTCCTCTAAAAATACACAAAGAACTATGAGGTGAATATCTTGGATAATTTCTCTGGCAAGCGTGGGGCCTGAGTTAAATGAGATTTGTGACCTTACAGGGTTTCTGGTCCACTGTACTTGAAATCTGATTATAACATGACTTAGAAATTCATCCCCATCAATTTAAAAATTCAGGGGATGGTTTTGATAAACTGTATAGCACTATTAGAGACACTAATGTGGCTTTGGTGCAGCTGCCACAGTTCAGCAAGGCTATAGAAACAGCAGCAGAAAGGGAGGGGTGTCACAAGATGCTGAGCTAGCAGTGGACCCTGATGATTTTGCTTTAGACAGGGTGGCAGCAAGTGTGAATGAGGGGGAGTCATAGGCATCACAAGGATGTACTACACAAGTGGCTGTGATATTCTAAAGTTTGTGATTATGAAGAAGTGTGTGTGTGTGGGTTGGAGAGTGTTGTCATTATGGAGGGAGTTACCAAAGATCAGCGTGCAACAGGCAAAATGTGGAGAAGGGAGCATATATGAGGAATTTTATTGAAAGGCAAGTGCTGCTATCACAGCACTGCCATATGAAATGTTATAAAAGCCAGATAAAAATGATAAATGCCAATCTTAAAATTAATACCTTATCAGGTAATTACAAACTTCTGAAAGCCACACAGGCAATGCTAACAGTACTTTATATGATTCTGCAAAACTGCAGGAGTGCATTAGCATGAAATGAAGCACAGATTGTAAGACACTGATGCATCGGTCTCACAAGTTCACTTTCTGGACTGCATTTCTTACAGTGCCATGTCTCACATCAGCATTGGGATTGTTTGTAGTTCTCCCGCGGCACTGAAAGTCTACAATCCATGCATTGCCAAAATTTTAAAGTGAACATGAAATATGGCATGCAGCAATACAAAGGAGTTATTGTCACATTGAAGGCCCATTGGCACATTGAAGCCCCATGGCACTCAGAACAGTAGTCAGGAACCTGAATGTTTCTGAGCTGCACCTGTGTATGTGTTTTACAATTCACACTCTAGTTATTGAGGCAATGCTTTATTCCCTCCGTGGGGGTTACCAAGGAAAAGTCCCCACTTCAAGTTTCTGGCCTTGACTGACCTGATCACTACAGTCCTCACTTTGCTTTACATTTTCCCTTCACATATCCCTCCATCTCATTTTTTTACCTCAGCTGTGAATTTCTTTCAGATTGAAATCTCCCAATCTGATATTCATGTATCTACTTCAAAATTTTAATACAAATCTTTTCTTCATTTACACACACCTTGGGAAGTTATACTGAACAATTCAACCAATACAAAATGAACACTTATTGTTTCTCAATTACACGGCAACTATTTTCAAATGTTTCTGTCAGCACCTTTCCTATTTTACATTATCACTTTGTAGGTTGACCAGCTTGACTAGAATTATTATTTTTTGTTCCACCCTACATGGTTCTCAATCCCCATTTCACACACCACATGTTTCCTGAAAGTTTCTGCACATTATTCTTCTAGCATCTCCCTCCAATCTATCCGTTTAATGAATGAAATTTTGATATATTTTGGCAAGACTATGTGCAGGAGTTCATCCTTATCATTGCCATATGAATCCTTTCTTTTTTGTTTCCAATACTGTGGTAAAATAATGACAGACCAAATCCCTAAAAACTTCCTGTCTTTCTTCAAGACAACTTATGCATCAAATGCATTCTACCTGAATTCAACACTCACTGTGATGGATCATGAAGATTCTAGTGATGAAGAACTGATAAGAACACATGAGAAAGATTAGTTCAGTTCTGCTGAGGAACACTGAACAGATAACATCAAACAAATGGCACCTTAATGGAAAGAAATCTGATAACATATTAATGAACTACTAATTTTTCTAGATCATGATTTATAGATTTAATAATGAGTTTTCTTAAGAAAATAAAATATTACAAGCTCAGGATGAATGAAGACAAGATGTGGTTACCCAGTAAAGTAAGTAACTGTTCAGCAGCAGTGAAGGCAACACTTTATGAAACCTCTGCTTGGCTCAACATTCCAGAAAGTGTTGCATCCTCACAGTGAGACATTACTTAATATAGACTGCAAGTGCACAATACATATCAGTTCCCTTTCCACACATGTGTTCTCCATCCTGACCATCCACAGCTCCCTATGGTCAGGCTAAGCCTCAGCTTTAAAAACTTGGCATCCAACAAACACAGTTAATTTTACATCATGAAGGGAAAAAAAAACTTTAATAAACTCAAATGAAAACAAGTAAATTAAGCCAGACTTTCCATCCCTCAACAGTGCACCATTAAAGCTGTGGCTAATAATGGTGGTGTATCTGACAACTCTGACATAAACCTTCCCTACAAGAAAACAGAAATGGGCATTTTGTTATCTATTTAACAGCAACAAAACAAAGCCACAGCTTAACAAAAATCCAACTGCTTCAAACTGCAAAATAAAATACTTGCCACAAAAACATTTCATAAGCACATGAAGTAATAATGATGTGACAAATACATCTAAACTCCATTAACATAAAACTCAGGACTACATACAAGCCTGAATCCACACAGCACACACTACATACACATGACCTCAGGGAGCGAGGTCGTGGAAAGCCCGTATGTACACTAAGAAACTTTTCCGAGCTCTTTGAAACAGCACGTCTTGTGCATGAAAGCACATCTGAGCTGCAATATTTCCCAGAAGTGATGAATGTCACTTTGTGTTGTGAATAATACCATAAGCAACATGTTCCTGTCTAGAAGTTCAAGTATGCAGATCACTGGCATATTTGACCAGCTTGGTCAACAGTTTCTGCCACAGACCAGCCATAACTGTTCTCATTACAGAAACATGAAGATAAAGCTAGAGAGCTGGAGCACTTTTCTCATAACAATCTTTGCCTGAAGTGTACAGAGAAGGGGAGGGAAGTGTAGCACCCTCCTATTGTTCTTCACAGATTTCTGTACCTTGCAAATTGTTCCAAAACAGCAAACAGTACAGTCCTGCCCTCTGGATATGGAGACCCACCAACAATCTGTAACTACTGTCTTAACTACTGATACACTAGGATATCTTTATGTACACTATACATATACATAGAGGTTCCTAAAAATTTACTCAGTTGTTGTGGATGAATCATGAAAGAATATATGAATCTTTATACCATAAAAATGAACATGAGAAGGCTACCTGCCGCTGCCTGAGACCCACCTGCAGGCTCGGATCTTGGGGTCCCCAAGGCGGCCTCAGGGTTCAGGTCCTCACTGAAGGTCCAGGTCACTGTCATCCTCATTGGTCTGGCTGGTGAGTGCCAGTGATGGCCGCCCACACTTCTCCTGAAGCTGTGGACAAATTTGTCTTAGACTTCAACACCTAAAGAGGCACTACAGGGTGCTTCTTGTGCTTCTTAATGACCAACCTGGCCATGAAGGGGATGTCAGCCAAGGGTGCATAAGACAAGGCTCAACACACAGACATGTACACACACACACTGGTTCAGAAATAATGAGTAAAAAGTACAGCTTCATGACACTGCTTCAGTCTAGTGAATAACCTAATGAAGATGCTTTATATCCCTCCATGTACATTTTATTTATAGTGACTATACTAACCTCCTCTTCTTCAGAAGATATACTGTCATCATTTATCTCAAGAGAGTGCTCAGTTACTGATGAGTTGCTACTACTTTTTGTGTCTGACTGGCTTATGTTCAGGGTACAGATTCCATCCTCAATCAAAGAGAAACACGAGCCTGGTGTATCACTGCTAACTGAGTCACTACTGAAGCACCAAGGGTCATAAATAAAGTTGTCATGGTCAGGTGATGATCCACTCCTGTCACTGTTATGGTGTGCACAGCTTTTCCTCTCAGGGGACAAGTCGCTGTCGGAGCCACCTGGGCTGCAGCACACACACACGTCACTGGTGCTACTCTCAGAGCTCTCACTGGAGGAAGTGCTAACACAATCCTGTGGACGGCACCTAAGCCCAGGAAATGACTCTATGGCATCACTCCCCAAGATGTGCAAGCATCTGTCATGGGTGAGCTGAGGCTTAACTGTGGGAGCTCTTAGTTGATGTGAAGCAAATTCCCATCTGCTATGTTCACCTTCTATCATAATGTCACTTCCCTCAAATGATGAAATATCTTCCTGTGGATGTCCCAAAATAATCTTAGAATTCACATTAACATTACACAAATAAAAACAAATATGTTTCTCACTGTAGTCACCAATAAGTCCATCTCCTATTACAAGAGATGGGGAAAGTCTAGATTTAATAAAGCATCAAGAACTGCTGAGGGAAAGGTGTTTAAAATAACCAAACAAAACAAACAATCCAGGTGGGCAATGTCTCCAGCCGTTTACCTAAATCAAGAATTACCTCTTTCCAGGATCCTGATTGAAGAATGCAGATGAGGATGACTGTCATGTTGTCACAGCCAAGGCCACCCATCTGGCAGTCAGGTGCCAGGCATCGGGTCATGAGGTCCTCACATACGTCCTCCGGCTCCATGCCCTGAGACAGCCGCAGCCTCACAAAGTTCACCACCTCCTGCACCACAGAAAACAGCGCTGCATGGTACCATATCTCACACTCATGTAAGAAGATGCTTTCAATAAACAATAGACTGAGTGGCTGATTTTCTGGTACTAACAATTTTTATCTCCAAAACAGGATCATTCATACAAAAAATTACTGAACATCTCTAGCACTTGAGTTGATGCACATGTGACATCTCCAGTGAACCACAGCTTAGTGTTCAGAAATGACAGCCAAAAAAGCATGTGAGTACTTTAAAAGCTGCCACAAAAGGAGTCCACACAAGCAGACAGTGTGATGCAGCCCTCACCTGGTTGGTCATGACATCCCAGATGCCATCACACGCCAGAACGATGAATTCCCAATCGTCAGTCAACTCGCGCACTGTCACATCGGGGCAAGCTGGTCCAGTGCAAGTGTAAAAGGGAGAAGCATTGACAGTCTATTTCTCACAAAACAACCAGTAAAACTGTACATTCATAATTTACAATGATTCATGTCTGCCAAAAAGTAGCCTCACCTGTGACAATCTGTTCCTCTGGGCCTTTGAGTTCATTCTTCTTAAATACAAAGTCTCCCAAGGCTCTTGAGAGAGCCAGGTTGCCATTCACTCTGTTCAGCTCCACCCAGCCGCCCGCTGCTGTAATTCTGCGCTGCTCAGAGGCAAGGCTGGGCTTGTGGTCACTGCTCAGTTCCTCCACACGTCCACTCACACTTGCGATGGCGCGGGAATCTCCTACGTTGCCCTGATTATAAAATGTTTGCTTTAACTCACTTTGACAACCACATGCTTCACATCATATACAAGATCACAAGATGCTATTTGGAAACTCATGCACATGGCAAATACTAAAGACCCAGTGTGTACATCTTGAGGCATGCCTCAGAGGAGTGTTCACTCACGCAGTAGATGGTTCTGTTCCGCAAGAGGCAGCAGATGGCAGTTGTACCAGCAAGCTCATCCTTCAGCACCTCATCTGTCTGCATTGCATTGTCCAGGTCTAGGAAGCCCTGTGAGGCAGTGTGGAGCAGACATCAGTAACATATGCACATTTCAGCAGTACAGCTTGCAGCATCCTGCTATAGCAAATGTAAAGTTGTAGGCAAAATGCAATAATGATAGATATGAAAACTTTTGGAAATATAAAATTTTGAGCAAGATTGTGAAAGTGAAGGACAGAATTGTAACCTGTTTGACAGCTGCCTCTATCTGGCCTGCAGAGTATTCTGGCCTGTTGACGATGCTCTTGTGGAGGTGTTTGCCTGCGTGCTGGGCAATGCGTGCACCTGGTCACCGCAATAATAGTACCTTATGTAAGGATTTCAAATATATTTCCCAATTTCATTTGTGCAACACATTCAAATGAGACTATTTGTATATCACTTACAGGTCTTACATGAAATTACCCATATAATAATAAGTGCCTGTATCTGAGGGAATACTGAAAAAACAAGGAGCAAAACTGTAACTGTCAGAATAATGAAGACATAAGACCAGACATTAGACCCAAAACATTCTTCTGACCTCCATGTCCGTCATACACAGCAAAGAAGGCCGTTCCCGGATCATCTGGCAGGGAGAGGATGGTGGTGTGTGCATCCTCCATGTTGACCCTCCAGCCCTGCATGCATGAGGCGCCCACCCTCAGCCATGAGTTCTCACAGCGAGACGTCTCCTTCTGGGTCACCGGCTCACTCAGCGTCTGTCCCATCCTGAAGGTCCTGGAGTGTGCATGTGGTGTCAACTAAAAATATAAGTGGTAATTCTGTACTTTTAACTATTTATTTGTGGCTTGTTATTGGTGAAAAATGGTTTGCAGCATAAAGAAAATAATGCAACTTTATTTTGTTAGTATTCTTATTTGCACAGTGGCTACTTTGTGGAGGGAATGGCATATTTTGATTTCTTCCCACTATTTCATGACAACCGGCACACGATGTTACTTTTTTAGGATATACAAGTACTGATGTGATTTTATTATTATTATTATTATTATTATTATTATTATTATCATTATTATTATTATAAGTAAGTAGTATAAGTTTGTGCAGAAAAAAAAAAAACATTAAAATTTCAATGTTAGGGGGAGACTGTTATGTATAACGATGTTGCTGGCAGTGTGTTTTGATTTCTTTTTTCAATTAATATTTCTCCACTGTGGTATGGAGAAAAAATATCGCCACAGCATTGTGTGTGTTCACAAATGGTAACTGAGAGACACAAGGCGTCTTGGCTCACCTAACACTCTGAAGAAGGATGTCGGCCACGCATATTTATAATGTTATACTATCAGATGTTTATTTTATGACAAGAGATTTTTGGGTGACATTGTAGTCACCACCACAATTCTGAGATACATCAAACAGCTACAAAAGTCAATCACGAGACTTGCAATGCCTCCATCCTATCGCCACTCAGACTTCCTGTAATATATCTAAAGTTTGATGATAACCCTGTATGGAAAATTCCACCAGCAGAAGAGGAATGTCAGTGGAGGAGATGAGCGTCTTGTGAGTTATGATGACAACCAGGTGCATTTGAAACAAGCAACGATGGCTTTGTATTCCACCTTGCAGAGTACACAGGCAGGCCACACTGGGTCCTCATACATGACACGCTTGGCCTGCAGCGCGGCAGTGTGTGGTGTCCTGCCGCCGAACACCTTCACCACGCCTTGCACTCTTTACTCTGCTACTGACAGCACACAGCGTGACTTGCCCGTGACTGGAACACCTGCCCCCGCGACTGACACCCCGCCTGTCTGCAGCACACCACGCAAACACACCCAGGCCAAGAGCACACCAGAGCCACACCCACATCCGCCCTGTCTCGCCACCGCCACACAGCCGCCCACCACCCACGCCCTCCCAGCCCCCGCCACGCCACGTACCACAATCCAGTGCCTATAAAACCCGCTGTGTCCTAGTGTCCAGGGTGAGGTCGAGGCAGGTCACCAGGGCGACATGTAAACACCGCCACGTTCGAGTATGACTGAAATTATGAGTACTTTTGATTTTTTTTTTTCCCCCTCTAATATTTGTTTGTTTATATGAAGAGACGTGGAAATTAATTATTTATTTTTACGTCTTTATATTGTTAGTTTTAAATTTACTATATTCACTCAGTGTTTCCATTACGTTCAAGAGTTAAATTTCTTTTGCTATAAACTTTTCTTATTTTCTGTATACAAAAATGATAGCCAAAAATATTTATGTAATTTTTAAGGAGTATTTTATGCATCTAAACTTTAAATATCACGATTTAGAAACGTTCACATTACATTCGTGTGTGCGTGAACTTTGGTTTTGGGCTTTGTTATCGCGGGACGGATGTATTGCTACCGCGGGACGGATGTTTTAAAAATTAGCTTGGAGAGCGAACTGGACAGGGCACATATCAACATAAAACTGATATAATTACAATGAACATAATTATATAGAAGAGCAAGATCGTGCAGTTGGAAAAGTGATATTTAATGGAAAAACTTCTTCAATTCTTTGCAAGCGCCTCGGAAGCAAGGAGTTTCCGACGCATTCCTTTCGCGCAGGTCTCCTGGTAATCTCAGAAGCTTGCGACTCGGAGAGTTTGTAAAGTTCCGAGGCTCCCAGGGAACCTTATCACAAAAATGGGCCGGCAGAGGGGCGGAGCGAAAGACACAGCCACTTCCAGGCAACGATACAAGCCAGGTAGGTGAAAACAAATTGATATACGTGTATTGTTTTCAGTAAAATCTCGAGCATACAATATGATTTGCATGCAAGTCCCTCACGGGTAAAAACCATTATTAAAACCATGTAACGTGAGTTGTTTCAGGTAAAACGAGCAGCCTATTAATGCCTACTGGCTCACTCGCTGTTTGCGTGCATTGGCCGCTGTTTGGTGCACGTTTACATGATAACCACAGTATTCTACATTGATTTATGCACGCCTTACTGAATTCCTGCCTAGTGGCCCTAACATGTCCCCTCTGCCTCACCTCTATTTACTAATTAACTCTTTCAATACCGCGACAATGGCTTGATTTTGTTCCCGATATTATTACAAAATAGTATTAACTTTGAAATGGTGTTGTTGAAATAAAAGGGTAATCAGTCATGTGTAGGTGTTCATCAAGTAGCGTTACATCTGCGTGTACTCTTTTCTTAATTGACAATATGTAACTTTATGAAGCCTGGAAAATGTCTCGGTGCTGAAAGGGTTAACACTCCGCTTGTCCATCACCCACTAACTTCGTGCATCGGGAGAGTAAAAAAAAAAAAAAAAAAAAAATAATAATAATAATAACAATGTATTGACAATAGTGGAGGCCAACCCAAATCCTCCATTGCCTTGGTGGTGTTGGCTTGGTCAGTTATATAATCGCCGGACTGGTGTTTGTGCCATAACAGAGGTTAATATGAAAACACACTCTATTGTTCGGAGAAATGCTTTATTTTTCATTCCGAATCTAAAGTTAGTTAATTAATTGCATTACCAGACACAGGGACTGCCAATTGCAGGCCTGATGGCTTCTTGCAGCTTCTCTTATTTTCTTACATACGTATGTTCTTATGTAACTATTCCTTTCTTGTGAGCATATCCTTCACTTAGTGACAAGCTGAGTCACTGTAAATGAATGGTGAATAAATAAGCAGAACAACAGACATGTTCAATTATGTCCATGCTGTTTTTATTTTCGGATGTGTGGTGGTGGTGGTGGTGGTGGCAATGGTGTTAGTGGTGGTGGTGGTTGTTGTCGTGTCTGGGCCTGGTGAAGGGGACGGTGGAGGGCTGAGGCGACGGTCCACCTCCTGCAGTGTCATTCGAAAGGCAGGGTTAAGGGCCACGCAGGGGTAGGATGTCTGCACCAGGGACAAGGCTTGGGCGAAGGACATGCGTACGATCTGAAATGCATGGCTTTGTGTCACGGATAGATTGACTCATTAAGCACAAGAACATAGGAAAGAAAATGAATGAAGCTGCAAGGAGCCGTTAGGCCTACACGTGGCTGTCCCTGGATGAATGTACAGCACCTGCCTACTTCCACCTCTCCTTTTCATCCATTAAATTTGTCTAATCTTCTTTCAGTTGACATAAAGCATCACAAAAATGAGGTCATATGGAACACAACATCATGAAAGTGTATTTGGCAACATGAAAATGTGAGGGAAGTGTGAGGATGCCCAGAAAAAAAAAAGAAAAAAAAAAAACTCAAATATCAAATAATATGTTGAAGTAGAGAGTGCAAAAAAAAAAAAAAAAAAAAGTGAAAAAAGCTGAATTGATAGATGGCAATGAACGTAACAAATGAAAATAAAAGGTGAGGGTGAGAGATTAGATGTAAATGTGAGGGTTAACAAGTAAAGGTGTGAGGAGGCAAGGGTGTAGCTACTCACAGTCATTAGGTAGAGGATAACCAGTGCTGGGGCGCGACTTTGCCCCTTGTAACTATGGACAAGGACGTTCTTCCCCTTGAGGTGGGCAGCGTGGATGAAGCGAGTCACCTCCGAGCTAAACTGTCTTATGTCCACTTCCTCTGAGTCAGGAATGTCGATGCACAGCCTAGAGGAGGGAGGAAAGTGAGCCTACGACTACCCTGCCATGTATCCCGACTGAGGGAGGCACGGAGCTTCAGGACCCTCTTATGTGCCTTCCCCTTTCCCTGACAGATGACCCGCCTTGATCCGTGGTGTGGTGAAGGGCGGATAGTGAGCCACATCAAGCTGCCATATACTCTGAGTGTCACTTGAGGCAGGCAGGGAACATTATTACCCTCTTGTATAAATTTACCTTCCCTCTTCCCCTGCGGCACACCCACCTTGACCTGTGGTGTGGCGTGGTGAGGGGGCAGGTGCAGGGACAGATGGACTTCTTGTCGGCAGGCACCTGAGTGGGCCGCGTGCCAGAAAGGTCCACCACGCACTGCACGTCCAGGCGGCAGAGCAGAGGCTGGCTGTAGGCGGCGGTGATGTTGCCCAGGTACAGTCCTTCCACCACCTGCCATTGTCAGTCAGGGCAGAGCAGATTATCAGTTGTGAATTATAGAATAGTCATGATGGGTAGTTCACTGAAATCCCACGCACTGAAAACTTACACTGTTTTCCTAAAATTCCAGTTGATCAGGCCAACTGGTAAACTCTGGAACTCCCTACCTGCTTGTGTACTTCCTCCTTCCTATTACTTGAATTTTCTCAAGAGAGAGGTCTCAAGACATTTCTCTATTTTTGGCCAACCTGAGTGGACCTTTTTATATATACATTTTATTGCCCTTGGCCAGTTCCCTTCTTACATAAACACAGACCCACCCATCAGGACTCTTCTTAAGAATCACGTGCATTTAACCCAAGCTTTTACAATTGTCTTGCTAGAAGTGCATTAAAACTACAGAGAAGCCTTGTACTGCATCCCTGGTGGAGCATTAAGGCGGAGCATGTGGAGATGTGGCCGTGCGTGGTGCTGTGAGGAGTCAGCAGGGGCGGTGGAGACACTCACGTAGGCGATGTTGTCGTCCCTGTACACCAAATTTCTCCTTGGAACAGTTTCAGTTGTGGTATTTGGAGATGTGTGGGCCACCTCTCTCCCCCCACAACCCTCCGGCCGGGAGGAGGAAGGCTGCAGCGTCTCCTCCACGAGAGTCACACTGTCCTCTGCTGCCTCGTCATCGCTGTGGATAACAACGAGTGGCGTTCGATGGGCAACAGTTCTCATCATTTTTTTCCATTGTAATGCGTCTTAAAGAGGTGGTCGTCTAGTGACAAATTTAACAGTACAAAATACATAACGTAGATACAAAACACTGAATACAGAATTAAAAAGGGCAAAGGAAAATCAATAATAACATAATTTTGTCCAAGTGGAAGCAATAAAGCAAACAGTTGTAGAAGGCCACACCTCCACCAGTCTGCACACAAGCTCTACCAATCTTTCAGACTCTCCTTGCACGGGAAGTCACCTTACAGCCACTACACTCAGCACAATCACCTTACATGAGTGGTGGACGGCCTCACCTGGGGAAGTGGTCCCTGTGGGTGTGCCTCAAGGCTGCCATGGGTCCCTGGGGGCTGTGCACTGTGGCGTGGGTGTGCTGGCCACCCGTGGGGTGTGTAGCACTGCCAGGGTGGGCGTGGGTCTCACCTGCACACAGGGACGAGATTGGCTGGACCTTTACGTGGCTCCCCGCACTTCCGCTCACGTCACGGGGCCTCACCTGTGTATGTGTGTGTGTGTGTGTGTGTGTGTGTGTGTGTGTGTGTTAGCGAAAGAGAGCAGGGCAAGAGAACACATGCACTTGAAAATCATTCATAATTAGGCCACTTGCATGGCTCAGATGATTACTGGTAATGCGTAATAATACCAATAAATTTGGCGATGGAGTCAGAAATTGATAATTTTACTGTATCAGCAATAAGTCATTGCGTCCATAAAGGCGGTGACTCACCATCACATTGGCAGAGGCGGCCTCGTGGGGGCAGCGCGTGGCCTGGGACGGGCTGGGGGCGCTGGCTGCCAGGGGGCTCAGGGTTGGGGATGTCCTCGGTACAGGGCTGGAGGAGGAGGAGGAGGAACTGTGTGCGCCTGGCACCTGAGGGGGAGGAAGGACGAGTGTGGTTGGCTTTTGGTGAGAGAGAAAACATTGCCTTGGTGAGGCAATAGACTGCCAGATGAAAACAATACGAGAGTGGCGGTGATCCTTGCAGCAGCGCACCCCAGCTCACCTTGAGGAGCGCGGCGCCTCTAGCCTGAGGCTCCAGCACCAACAGGTC
>NC_087163.1:26029584-26042084 GCF_035594125.1 Scylla paramamosain | reverse complement strand
AGGTGATCGTGTTCTGATTGGCGGGTGAAGGTTGTTCTCTCACGTGATTGGCTGCCTCCCAGTGTGGCCTCACGTGACCTTCTGGGCGAGGTCATATCTGGGGAGGTCATTTGGTCGTTGTTTTGTTCTTTATTTGTTTTGTTGTTTATCTTTTCTTCCTTTTCTTTTTCTTTTTATATCTTTTCTTCTTTCTTTTTCTTTGTTTCTTTTTGTGTTGCCCCCCCCTCTCTCTCTCTCTCTCCTTGACCTCCCACCCACCCTCCCACATCTCCTCCCACACCCACCCACCCAACCCCCTCCAACCTATCAATATAACCCTAACACAAGAAAATATAATCTGTGTAATGGCGGGGGTTTAGATTAGGTTAGGTTAGGTTAGGTTAGATTAGGTTAGGTTAGGTTAGGTTCTCTTCCTCGCCTTCCCTCACCTTGTCACAAGCGGCAGGTTAGCGGAGGTAACGGCTGGAGGTTAGGTTACATTAGGCTGGGTTAGGTTAGGTTAGGTTAAGTTAGGTTAGGTTAGGTAAGGTTGGGTTAGGTTAGGTTAGATTAAGTTAGGTTAGGTTAGGTTAGGTTAGGTTAGGTTAGGTTAGGTTAGATTAAGTTGGGTTAGGTTAGGTTAGATTAGGTTGAGTTAGGTTAGGTTAGGTTAAAAGTAATGGTTAGATTAAGTTGGGTTAGGTTTGGTTAGGTTAGGTTAGATTAGGTTAGGTTAGGTTAGGTTAAGTTAGGTTAGGTTAGGTTGGGTTAGGTTAGGTTAGATTAAGTTAGGTTAGGTTAGGTTAGGTTAGATTAGATTAGATTAGGTTAGGTTAGATTAGGTTAGGTTAGATTAAGTTGGGTTAGGTTAGGTTAGGTTAGATTAGCGGAGGTACTGGCTGTGGTTCACGGTAGCAGTGGTGCAGTGTTATCTCAAGCCCCAGTACAGCGGCTCCCATCACCCAGGACACGGCGATGAGGGTGAAGAGAGTACGCAGGTGTTGAAAGGAAAGAGGCGCCCTTTTCTCTTCATCCTTTGCTTCCTCCTCCTCCTGCTCCTCCTTCGGGTTCCTCGCGTCCTTCTGCTGCAGTTCCCTGGTGCGGTTATTGTGCACCCACCTCTTAAACTTCATGCTCTCCTCCTGCGGGAAGTGAGTCTTTGTAGGGCTGTGACGTGATGGAAAGAAGGGTATATATGATGAACCTGTGACGAGAAAACACAGGGAAATAAAGATTGGTGCAGGAAGCCATCAGACCTACACGTGGCAGTCCCTGTATAAAAACGTGCCTGCCTATTTCCACCTATCATCCCCACCCGTAAGCTTTTGTAGTATTTTTAAAGCTTCCTAATGACTCAGCCCTAACAACCTGATTACTGAGTTCATTCCATTCATTTGCTACCCTTTATTGATCTATCTATATATCGATTCATGTATTTACTTATTCAATTTTTTTATTTTTACGTATCAAAGAGTCTGGCTAAGTGCTAAAAATGTAAGAAAATACAAAAAAAAAAAAAAAAAAAACTCCGCTTGATTTCCTGCTATCTGAAAAAAATTGGATTGCAGTTTAAAAAAAATAGGCAAAGTTTGGTGTTTAAGTAGCGCCTTCCCCGCATGTCCTGAAGAGAGTCCCACTAATACACACTAATACACCAAAGTATGCCACAGTCATCTAAGGCCCGTCCCTCCTCCTCTCTCTCTCTCTCTCTCTCCCATGAAGGTTGACGCCCAAATCGTCAGCTTGGGTGTGATTCTCATCCTCCTGACGCAGCACATATACTTAAGTGCAGTACCATTACAAGCAGGTATTTTCACTGCACCGAGGTATTCACGCATATTCTCTCGTGGCGTGTGAACTGAGGCGCCATGTAATTACTAAACCGGCCATCATGGAGTAAGAGAGAGAGAGAGAGAGAGAGAGAGAGAGAGAGAGAGAGAGAGAGAGAGAGAGAGAGAGAGAGAGAGAGAGAGAGATAAAAAAATAGACTTGGTGGGGAAGTTGAATCGCATGTCACATTTCGTATTCATGACCTCTTCAAATTTATCACCTTATGAACCTACCTGCTGGGGTTATTATGTACTAATGTGTGGCCTTCTAGCACGGCAGTGACGGTGTTGGTGGAGTATTTGTGCTGGGGGAAGGAGGGGCGGTAACGGTGCCATTCGTATTGCATCATAACCCTGTAAGTGAATGGGGCGGGGCGGGAATGTTGGGGTGGGGAGGTCTGGGGTGGCGGAGGTCCTGGCGTGAAAAAGACAAGGAGTGTGGTAAGGCAGGGGTGGGTTAGTGATACCTCTAGCCATGTGGTTTTGAGAGACACTTGAAAATGACGCTGCTTTTCTGGGGGCGTGATGAGGTTGGGCTGCTGTGTGTGTGTGTGTGTGTGTGTAAAGAGAGACAGAGGGGGAGAGAGCGAGGGAGATATTCCGAGCACCACGTTAAGCCGGTGAGGAGGTTACCACACAGGCCCGTGAGGAGAGAGAACAAGTGCACACTGCAGCCAAAACAGTTGCGGTGAGGACCCAAGGCAACGGGTCATTGAGGCGAAGGCGGCGAGGGGCTCACCGTGTACCAGTGGCGGATGAGTCCTGCCTCCACCATGCGGTTGATCGTCACGTCAAACTTGTGCTTCCAGGGGACGTGCTTCGGGAAGATCCACACCACGGGGGACGGGAACAGCTCCTCCTGGATCCGCGTGTAGTTATGCACCTGAGGGACACACGGCGCTGAGACTTGAGGCGCAGGGCACGGGGAGGAGCCTACGGCTGGTCATTGTAGAGGGTGAGGGGTGGAAGCATTGGTTCGGGGAGTGTGTGTGGGAGGTATGGCAAGGACGGGACTCAGGCTAGGCCACCGCCACTCACCTTGTATTTGTACTTGGGCAGCGTGGCGGAGAACGCCGTGGTGTCCACATAGACGTGCGTGCCCTCCACCATGGCCCTGAGGACCTCCACCAGGGAAGGAAACAGGTCCACCTTCTCCCCCAGCGTGTAGTACAGCTCGTCCTCAGAACTCCTCAGGCGTCCCGGCAGCTCTGACCCGTAGTCCTCTATTCCCAGCCTTGAAGGGAATTAAAGAGTAATAGAAAGGAGAAACAGTAAAATGTGATGACGTGAGCCAGACTGCAAGGGAAGCAGCCGGTGTGTGTGTCTCCTGCGTGCAGCACTGCTGTACCTGTAGTGGCTGGCGGCCAGCTGGTGCAGGGTGCGCGGCAGCGGCGGATGGGCGGGCTTGGTGAGGATGGCCACCAGGTTGGTGGTGTACGCCGAGATGAGCACGAAGCAGAAGGCGTACCAGCACGTGACGAACACCTTCAGCAGCATTGAGGTCGTCTGGAGGGGCACGCTGTGACCCAGCAGTCCTCGCTGCACGCACAGCACGCTGGCCACCACGCTGGGCCGCCGCCGCCCAATCACAGCATCCTGCGCACCAAAGAAAATAGGAATCAAGTAATTTTCTTACGGTTTCGTCGTGGTTTTACCAGCGGACTTTTTTATTTCCGTGCTCTTAGTAGACGTGTTGCGCCTGAAGAGGTCCCGTGTCTCTCGCGTCAGGCGGTGGCGAGGTCTGGGGCTGGAGGGTCGGGCAGCCTTCTTATAGCACTGTCTGCTTGTCATGGTTGTGGAATCGTGATCTAACTTCGTATCAAGGTTTTCCTCATTCAGCAAAGTGCTCCATAAAGTACTGTGCCACGCAGCAGTCTGGTCACTGCGCGTGGCGCGTGGGGAGTGACTCACCTGCAGCGTGACGAGACCCACAGCTGCGGCGGCAGCAACGACCACGGCGAGCCACACGTGGCCCGTGAAGGGCAGCAGCGGCGCCATCCAGCCCAGAACTGGGCGAGGCCTCACCAGGAAGGCGCTGTAGCCCTCCGACCAGAACCTCTCCGTGATGTCGAAGTCAGCAAAGATGTGTTCGTCTGGAAAAACGGAGATGCAGGAGAAGTTGACGTGTCTGTGGTACACAAGGCTGCTCCAGGAGCCGTTGGGCTTGGCGGCCACCAGCTTGCCTTCCTCCTCCACCCACGTGAGGTTGTAGGTGAAGTTGAGGGCGACAGACAGGTGGTGTATCATGGTGAGGGCGATCCCAGACACCTCCTTCTCGGGGTCGTGCTGGTGAAGGAACGGCCACTCGTACGGCCACGCCTCCACCGTGAGCGCGTGGCCGTGCAGGCTTGGGAACCTGTCAGGGAACAGCGTGTTCCAGTCAGCGAAGACATGAGGCTGCCAGAGTGCCAGGAGGCGGGGCTTGGCGGAGCGCAGCGGGAACACTGTGTACACTCCCAGGGGTGCAGGGTGTGCCGCCCCCTGCTGCTCCACCCCGGCCACCAATGCCAGCCTCTTCACTACCCCCAGGGAAGCGTCATTCAGGGCGTCCTGGCCACCTCTGGGCTGCAGGCTGAAGAGCAACAGGTTGTGTGGCCTCCAGATCTGCCACAAGGGACGGAGGAGATGGGGACGCGGGCTGAGGAAGAGAACAAGATGTAGGGTGGAAGAGTCGTGGATGTGAAGGTGAGGCGGCCAGCGATGAGGGACGCCCAGTGTGAGGATGATGCAAGCGGCGTGCTGTACGCCTCTCACGCCCAGCACGGCTTGTCGCTCCCAGAGAGAGAGGGCGGCGTCTAAGTGGATGACAAGGGGTCTGTCTCGGGCCGGGCCGTTCAGCAGCTGGGACAGAGCCTCCAGCCGCCTGAGACTCAGCATCGGCCGCTGTGGGGCAGGGACAGCGGGGCCCGTGAATTGTGCAGTGTGGAGGAGACTCAGGAGCAGCAGCACCTTGCTGAGTTTGAGGGCAGGACGAGAGGCGGCCATGGCGCTGCCTACTGGACTGGCGTGGGCTGCCTCGCTGCTCACCTCCCCCCATTGATCCAAGCTTCAAGTAATAACTGAAGAGAAATGACCGTCAAGCGATGTTTACACAATCGTGTGGAGTACACGCAGAGCGCAACATTCTTATACTGAATATAGATCGATGGAGAAATAGTGTCTGCCTTTGAAAGCCTGCAGCCCCGCGTCACGGTGCTGGCGGTGTGACTTTACTGCGTCACACCCTACGAGTCTACAGAAGCAGGAGGCCTTTGTGCTCGTTGAACTTTGGGGGAAGTTACCACGCTGGCCTGTAGCGGGGGAACAGGTGATACTGGAGTCTCTGGCCATACCTCGCCACCACACCTAATCCAATCAACCCGTGACGAGGAGAGATATCAATCACCTTTTCTTGCCCACTTATCGCCGCGACTCAGTACATTCATGAGACGGAAGGAGTTCAGCGAGTGATGAATGTGCTGGCTGGAAAGGCGGGGCCCACATCATGGTTATTTAGACTCGTCCCTCAACACACAGCAGCCACTCACACCATGAACAACCAGTCGTATTTCTTTCACATTCCTCAGCTATTTATTCACCATGTTTCTATAGCAGTACCGTCTTCACTGCTGCCTGTCGTGACTCCGCCACTCAGGGCGATAACACGAACACTGAATGCATTTTTCATTTCAGTAACAAGTGCGTGGCATTATCATTCAAACGGCAATTTCTTCCTTGAATGATACGCAGTAAATTCCAGCGTTTTTGTGCAGGGAAGGAAATAATCAGCAGTGTCATTTTCATATTTTGACGTTCGGGTTACACACACACACACACACACACACACACACACACACACACACACACACACACACACACACACACAGACAAAGACGTATTCAAGCGCTGTAACACACTGCAACACACACTAACACACCCAAACACGCTAATACACAACAGACATACCATTAAACTCTTGAAACATGCTTCATCTTATATTAAAACAAAGCAAACACACTCTAAAAACACAATGACGCAACCCAAATACACTCCAAACACTCACCAAGCACTCTACCACGATCCCAAACTCACTCACACGCTCCTAAACACTCACACACACACACCCAGACACACATTAACACAACCAAACACTCTGAAACATACCCCACGCAACTCTCTCGGTATAACACATCCCAACACACTCACTTCCACACTCTAGATACATACTAACATCCCAAACACTCTAGCAAATACTATCACACCTCAGACACACTATATGGCTTTCAAATACATCCAGACATACACATTCGTACTGTAACACACACACACACACACACACACACACACACACACACACACACACACACACACACCCTATATTTACATCAACACATCCCAAACACACATTATCACAGAGTAAAGCCATCTAAACATACTTAACATACTCCAACGCAACTTTTAAGCAAACTAAACCCATTTCAACATATTCTAACGCAATTTAAGTCATTATAAACATACTTGATATACCCCAAGATTATTTAACACGTTCTAAACACACTTTTAACATACCCAGCACGATTCAACACTCACTGAACACAATTAAACACATCTTAAACACAACTGACATACTTCAGCACAATTTAACGCAACATCAACACATTTTAACACACTAACTCATCTCAGACGTTAATGCAGCAGGTCACTCTCACAGGCACACGCTACACTGCACTAACACCCTCGTTATATACCTCAGCACGCACTCCCCAGTCTGACCACTCTCTCTCTCTCTCTCTCTCTCTCTCTCTCTCTCTCTCTCTCTCTCTCTCTCTCTCTCTCTGTGTGTGTGTGTGTGTGTGTGTGTGTGTGTGTGTGTGTGTGTGTGTGTATCTGGCTGTCTTTTTTTATTTTTTTTATTTTAGAGTTATCCCTTTACAGTCTCATTTTCTATATTCAGAAAAGAAAATTGTAGGTTTTAAGGGTGTCTATAATATTTAATTCAACCATTGAGTGGGTTTTAAAGCTTGTGTATTTAAGTTAATAAGAGTAAAGAGCTGCTACAATGCATCTTCACTCATTATAGTTAAGGGGATTCAGTTTATACTGCTCTCTTGGATATGGTGGAAAGAAAAGCATTTAGCTCATCAACTCAACTCCTCTCCTCTAACTGACCGTATTCATTCTCTCTCCTCTCTCTCTCTCTCTCTCTCTCTCTCTCTCTCTCTCTCTCTCTCTCTCCGCAATGTTCCGTCTCTTACCATCTTCTATCTTTTCTTCCACCGTAACTGCTCTTCTGATCTTGTTAACTTTAACCCAAACCTAGCCTAGCCTATCTTAATTTAACCGAAACCTAGCCTAACCTAACTTAACCTAATCCTAACCTAGCCTAACCTATCTTAACCTAACCCAAACCTAGCCTAACGTATCCTAACCAAACCTTAACCTAATCTAATCTATCTTAACCTAACCCTAACCTAGCCAAACGTATCTTAACCTAACCTAACCTAACCTAACCTAACCCAGACTAGCCTAACGTACCTTAACCTAACCCAAACCTAGCCTAACGTATCCTAACCTATCCTAATCTATCTTAACTCCATACAGGCAGCTCAAACACGAATGACCTCTCAGAAAAAAGAGAAAAAAAACTATGACATTGTAAGGAACGAGCAATGAAACAATAATGCTGTGAATGTAGAGGAAGCAAGAAAGTTTTACATGTTAAATCACACGTGTTGCCCTTTCATACTCCCCGTCCCTCCAACACACACACACACACACACACACACACACAGGTAAGGGATGGAAGGGAAGTGACAGGCAGGTGAACAGACAGGTGACCTTTCATTGTGACGGCATCCACGTAAGTCATCAGGTCGTTAGAGAGAGAGAGAGAGAGAGAGAGAGAGAGAGAGAGAGAGAGAGAGAGACTATTTTTTCTCTTATATTATTTTTCTTTTTAAGGATCATGCCTTTTTATTTTACTTATTTAATTTCGTTTTTCTTTTTCCTGTCTGTTCTGTCTGTGTCTGTCTATTTAAACGTTTAAGTGTAATGGCTTCTGTAGTTAATAATATTCAATAACCATTTGATTTCTGAATATATTTATTTTCCTATACTTTTTTTTTTATTTATTTCCTTTTTCTTTCTCCCTTCCTTCCTTCTCTAAGTCTATCTGTGTTAGTGCGTGTGTTTCTTTCTGTTTGTATCTATCGCAGACCGCCCCTCTCTCTCTCTCTCTCTCTCTCTCTCTCTCTCTCTCTCTCTCTCTCTCTCTCTCTCTCTCTCTCTCTCTCTCTCTCTGTTGAAATGTAAACTTTGAAAGGGCATTTAACTTTTGGAGATACAAAGTTTCTCTCAATTAGTACTACTTCACCAGAACGCTTGAGAGAAAGGCCAGACGAGAGAGAGAGAGAGAGAGAGAGAGAGAGAGAGAGAGAGAGAGAGAGAGAGAGAGAGAGAGAGAGAGAGAGAGAGAGAGAGAGAGAGAGAGAGAGAGAGATTATGAAGAAAGAGGTGGAAGATAGAAAAGTGTTGTAATGAGAGAGAGAGAGAGAGAGAGAGAGAGAGAGAGAGAGAGAGAGAGAGAGAGAGAGAGAGAGAGAGAGAGAGAGAGAGAGAGAGAGAGAGAGAGAGAGAGAGAGAGAGAGAGAGAGAGAGAGAGATTATGAAGAAAGAGGTGGAAGATAGAAAAGTGTTGTAATGAGAGAGAGAGAGAGAGAGAGAGAGAGAGAGAGAGAGAGAGAGAGAGAGAGAGAGAGAGAGAGAGAGAGAGAGGGTGGGGGCAGAAAATTAATAACTTTGGAATTTAAAACTATGTAAAGAAATGAAGAATAAAACAATTTGAAAAGACTTAGAAACAAGAGGAGGAGGAGGAGGAGGAGGAGGAGGAGGAGGAGGAGGAGGAGGAGGAGGAAGAGAAAGAGGAAGAGAAAGAAAGAAGAGGAAGAGAAGCAGAAGTACAAAAAATAATAAAAGGAGGAAAAAGAGAAGTAGGAGAAAGAGAAAAAGAAAGAGAAGTATATAAAAAATAGGAGAAAAGGAAGAAGAGAAAGATAAGTAGAAGGAGAAACAGGAAGACACAAAAAAATAGGAGAAAAATGAAGAAAAGAAGAGGAGTAATAGGAAGAGAGAGGAGAACCAGCAAAAACACGAAAAAAATAGAAAAAAGAGGAGAAAGAAAAAAAAGAACAGAAAGAGGAAGAGGAGAAAGAGGAACAAAGAGGAGAAGAAGACCAGGCTGAAGACCTTTTGGAAGTTAGAGGTCACTGATAAATAAAACGTCATCAGAGGGCTGGACGGCGGCCATCTTACCTCCTCAATAATTCCCGCGGGCCAGTGGGATCCGGTCCGCCTAGAGGGATTCCAGTTCGACGCTCACCAGGCTTGGATACCCTATACGCCACGGGACCGTGTGTGGCCGCCGTTGACTGATGCATGAGCGGCGGAATGTGTCGGGCGGTTCAGTCTATAGTCAGTTAGTGGGTGTTTCGGGCCGCGTGTCTCTCTCTCTCTCTCTCTCTCTCTCTCTCTCTCTCTCTCTCTCTCTCTCGTATTACATCAGTTAATTCCTTATTTTCTTATTTTCTTTAGGTGTTTCGGCATTTACTTCTTTATCTGTTTTATTGATTTGTTGAGTTTGATGATTATTAAAGATTTGATGTATTTTTAATTCACTTTGAGTTTATTTATTTTCTTCTTCTTCTTCTTCTTCTTCTTCTTCTTCTTCTTCTTTCTTTCTTTCTTTCTTTATTTATTTATTTTATTATTTTTTTTTTCGTGTGACGTTACTGTGATTCTTTACCTTTTTATTCAGTTCAATTGGATGAAAGGAAAAGGTTGACATGAATCGATGGTACGTACAATGGACCCAGGAACAAATTAATAAAGAAAGGGAAGTATAGATAGATAGATAGATAGATAGATAGATAGATAGATAGATAGGTAGATAGATAGATACGTAAATGAATGAATGAATAAATGAAAATAAATCAATAAAATGCAAAAAAGGAAAATAAGTCCGAATATCTACAGAAAAAAAAAGTGAAATGAATAATTATGGAAAAAATATAAGAAATCTAAAGAAAAAGACAAAAAAAAAAAAAAAACTAATCAAGAGTAAACAATAAAACAAACAACAAACCACTAACAAAACATAAACAAAATCAAGATGAAATACAAAAATAAATGAAAAAAAATATGAAACTAAAACTAAATAAAAAAAAAATAATAAAAAGACGACAAAACCAAAACAATCAGTATTAAACAATAAAACCAATAACAAACCAATAACAAAACATTAAAAGTCGAGATAAAATAAATGAGAAAAAAACAAACAAACAAACAAAACGGTGTAGCCAGGTTGAGCCGAGATCGTAACGGGGCGAAGTCTCTCACGCGACATAAACAAATGAAGAGGCTTGGCGGGAGTGGAAAGGTCCCGCCTCGCTGTGATGGACGGGCGGGAGCAATGCCACCAACTTACCTACCATTAGCCTGTCCCGCTCCTGGCCTGCGCGCTGCCTCGGGTTTCAGCAAGATCAGGTGCCAGCGAGGAAAATGAACCTGAACACGTACACTTAAAAGAAGATAGAAAAAAAAAAGTCTTAGAAACGAAGTAAGGAAGGAAGATGGACGTCTGATCTTTTGTTGCGTTCGAATGTGTTTCGTGAAAGTGCGAGTGATTTTTTTTTTTCTATTCCTTTTTATTTTTTTTTCTATTTTTTATTTGTGTGTGTTTTTTTTTCTCTTGTGAATGTTGTTTTGTTTTCGTGTAGATTTCTTTATCGGGAGGGATAGTTTTTGGTATGTATAATTATGTCTTATAATATACGGATCATTCTGGCAACTCTCTGCATTTTATATAACATCAATTACATAAAAAGCAATTAATCTTTGAACTTCTCTATCGTAACCATTTAAAACATTCTATTATAACACCAAGACCATCACTATCAAATCAATATACACGCCTGAAAAAAACATTAAACAACCAAAAACAACAAAACAAACAAAAAAAAGTACAAAACACACACAAACAAACATGCGAACACCAAAACAATCAAAGCATTAAGCCCTGAATCACCCACAAACAAACAGAGAGTCACCGCGTCACTGCGTCATGAATCACTCCCCACACACGAAGTAAATTCTACAGCAAGAGGAGGAGGAGGAGAAAGAGGAGGAGGAGGAGGTGTAAGTCGCGTCTAGATCACTACCCAGGCCTTAAGACCTCGCGCTGCACAACCCTACACACTCGGGGATTACTGGCCTTATCTCCGCACTGTATCATATTCCCTCTCACCCACACCGCTGCTTTCTGTCGGCCCGGGAAACACAGTACAAGACAAATATTGCTCTTGTAGGTGCAGACAAGTCAAGACAAGTAGATAAACACTCTCTTGCTTGCACTCGTCTCGCCACACACACACACGCACGAGGGGCGGCGCTAGTTGTGTTAGCTTCGTTAAAAGGCGGACATAGTCCAACAAATATTTATAATGCAAGTATAACAAACTCAATCTGATCTTCCTCGTGTGTCTTCATTAAGGTTTTTACACTAGAACTTACTTTCATTTTGTCGGTGTGTGTGTGTGTGTGTGTATGTGTGTGTGTGTGTGTGTAAGAACGTGGTGTGTACTGTGTTATGTATCGTTGCTTCTTCCAATCTTAATGTAAAGCAAATATTCTGGGACATTAATTTCTCACGGTGATGTATGTATGTGCGAGTGTCGGCAGCAAAGTTCGGTTGAGTTCTGTGAAGCCTTTTGCTGCCGCGGTCGTCCTTTGTTCGGCCCAGATCAGCGTCATGAATTATTTGCAAGGACACAGATAAAAAAAAAAAAAAAAAAAAAAAAAGAGGAACTAGGGAGATAACTTTGTCTTCTCCAGGCAACAAAACTATTTAAAAGACTGCAGTACAACATTACCTAAGAAGTTCTAAGTGATAATGAAAAAAATAAAAAATAAATAAAAGATCTAGCAGTGAATACATTAATAATGCATTGTTTTACCTGCACATCCATACAACGTTAACATTACCAGTACATGAAAACGTTCTGACCATTATAATCTTTAGTAACCAACAGACAAACGACGAATTTTAACATAACCACTCATATCAATATTTCATCCTGCAAAAAAAAAAAAAAAAAAAAAAAAAAAAAAAGTGATAAAAGATGAGAATAATGAGTATATAGAATAACCTTGTTTGTCACTGTATAAAAAAGTCAGGAAGGCAAACAGACAGACGAGCAGAAGATAGGTAGGTAGACAGGTAGGCATGGGCAAGCAAACAGGTGGGCAGATGGATAAACGAACAAGCAAACGGGTGGATAAGTGGGCAGATGGGTGGGTGGGTAAGTGGATTGGTGGGGTGAATAAGTGGATGAATTGTCATGCAAACAGATGGGCAGAGGAGGAGGTGGGGAAGTGGGAAAGCAACCAGGCAAGCACATATGTGGATAGGTGGATTGGCGGGCAGGTGGCGTGGTAACAAGTGGGTGTGTGAAGGTTACTTAACTCCCGGTGCCGCCCTCCTACCAGTGAAGCATCCCTAATGTTATTCCTCCTGTTCCCGCAGCGCCAGGAGAGGTGTTGGCCCGCGTCATGTCTGGGCGAGCGGCGGCCATAACTCACACCGCCTCCCACAATACCCTGGTAAGCGATGGCGCGGCGATGCATTTTTGTTTATGCGTTTCTCTTTTGTTTCTCCCT
>NC_087163.1:26017084-26024584 GCF_035594125.1 Scylla paramamosain | reverse complement strand
CCTTGCCTCACCTGGGCCGCCCCCGTGCTCTCCCATACCTGAGAAAGAGTAGTACGTGGGTGTAGAAGGAGTGGGAAGTGGAGGAGTACATGAGATTAGTAAGGAGTGGAGGAGTAGATTAGAAGGAAGAGAAAGAGGAAGTGAAGGAGAGAGGGAGTTAAAGGGAAGGAGAAGTAAATGGAGATAGAGGGAAGAGGAACTGAGAAAGAAAGAAGGAATTGGGGTAGAAGGAAGGCGAAGTGAAGGAGAAAGAATTAAAGTGAAGGAAGAGGAAGTGCAAGAGGAGTTAGGAGGAAGGAACGAAGGGGAAAAAGTACATAACCTAGAAGGAAGGGGAAACGAAGAAGAAGGAATAAATTACAATAGAAGGAAGGAGAAGGAAAGAAGAAGTAGAATGAAAGAGAAGTGGAGGGTAGGAAAAAATCAGAGAGAGAGAGAGAGAGAGAGAGAGAGAGAGAGAGAGAGAGAGAGAGAGAGAGAGAGAGAGAGAGAGAGAGAGAGAGAGATTCCGGTAGAGAGAGGCAGACAGACAGACGGACAAAACCCTCTCTTACATTATAGGTGGGTGGAGTACCCTTGCCTCTCCCTCTGTACCCTTCTCACCCTTCCCACTGCTCCTCCCTGTCCATCCTCCTCCTCCTCCTCCTCCTCCTCCTCCTCCTCCTCCTCCTCCTCCTCCTCCTCCTCCTCCTCCTCCTCCTCCTCTTCCTCCTCTTGCTCCCCTTCCCCCTCCTTCTCTTTCAAATTTCTCGTTCTCCTGATTTTTCTCTTTTCCTGTTATTCTCTCTCTCTCTCTCTCTCTCTCTCTCTCTCTCTCTCTCTCTCTCTCTCTCTGGAAACACGTATTATTGTATCACTTTCTTCTTCTTCTTCTTCATCTTCTTCTTCTTCTTCTTCTTCTTCTTCTTCTTCTTCTTCTTCTTCTTCTTCTTCTTCTCTTTGTCTTTGTATATTGATTCTTTTTTTTTCTGATTTCTCATCTTTTATTTCTTCTTCTCCTTTGTCTGTTTATTGGACCTGTACTGTGTTCTCTTTCTCTTCTCTCTTTTCTTTTTTTTTCGTATTTTCTTTTATTCATAATGTATTTCTTCTTCCCTCTTCTCTAAATTATCATCATTATTGTTTAGTGTTGTAATTTGTTCTATCTCATTTTTTTTCTGTCTCTTTCTCTTTTTTTGATATTCTCTTCTATTCGTTATGTATCTCTTTTCTTCTTCCCTTCTTCTCTAAAATTATCATCATTATTATTCAGTGCTGTATTCTGTCCTCTCTAAAACAAAATTCTATCACTTTTTCTATCTTTTCTCTTTTTTTCTGTTTTCATTGAATTATTTGTATTTCCTGGTATTATTATTCACTTCTCTCTCTCTCTCTCACTGTCTTTTTCTTAAGGGTCACTGTTCTCCTCTTCTACTTTCTCGGTATTACTCTCGACAGCTTTTATTGTCTTGTTTTTCCTCTTACTTATCTCTCAACGGGTCATTTCCAATCATCATTACCTTCTTATCGTCTTTATGCCTCGCTCTGCCTTCGTTCTCATTACTTCCTTCATTTGTCTAATTCACCCGCACTGCTTATTAATTCTTGCCCTTCGGTTCTGTTTCATTCTTCCTCTTTATCTTTTTTTTTTTATTTATGTGCTTGGCTTGTGTTTGTGGTAATGGTGGTGATGGTGGTGGTGGTGGTGGTGGTGGTGGTTATTGTTGTTCCTCTTGTTCTTAGCACTCTTATTTACCACCATTACCTTCTCTTCCTCCTCCTCCTCCTCCTCCTCCTTCTGCACTATCCTGTCTCTCTCACTAATAGCGTAGAACAGTTACCCAAACAACCTAATAAGGAGCTTAAATTCTATTGCTGTTTGGACTTCCTTTGTATTCCTCCTCCTCTTCCTCCAGCTCCCCCTCCTCCTTCTCCTCCTCCTCCTCCTCCTCTAGATGGTCGTTGCAATGTATCTGGTCTCTGCTAATTACAACAGTCCACCTGGCGAGGCGTGTTCCTGGCGGGTTCAGTTACTTGCCTTGGTCAGTGCGGTAGCCCGGGCTGTGTTCTTGGTATGTTGCAGACGCCCCACTCAGCTCCTCCCCGTCCAGACCCGCCCCACCGCCGCTCTCCAGTCCATCTAACCCGCCCCGCCCTGTCCGTCCCATCCCATCCCTTGCAAATATCCTGCGTCTGTTCTCGTTATGTTGTGTTTCTTTTTGTTCTGTCTTATGTAGAAGGTAAATAGATTGACTGACTTACTGACTGACTGACTGACTGACTGGCTGATTGACTGATTAACACACTAATTAGCTAGTCAACTATGTATCTACTTATTTATGTATCTATTTGTCTATCTATCTATCTAACAAATAAATTAATTGACTGACTGACTGACTGACTGACTGACTGGCTGGCTGACTGACTGACTGACTGACTGACTGACTGGCTGATTGACTAACACACTAACTAGCTAGACAACTATGTATCTACCTATCTGTCTTTCTATTTGTTTATCTATCTAACTGACTGACTGACTGACTGACGGACTGACTAGCTAGATGTTGTGTCTTGTGTTATTTTTCGTCCTGTTTCGTCTTTGTTTCATTTTGCCCCTCCCTGCTTTTCCTGTCTAATTTTCTTACCTGTCCCCGCTTTGCTCCGTTAAACCTCCTCCTTGTTGTTCCTTCTTAACCTGAAATATTTTGCTTTATCCTGCATTCATTTGTTTATTTCATTCCAGGGTTGCTCTTTCTCAAACTCTTCCGTATCTTTCTCTGTTCTCTCGCGTTCCACCTTCTCGTGTCTTACTTAAAAAAATAAATAAATAAAAAAAAGCCCTTTCCTAAATTATCCTTGCGTCACCCAACCATTTTTCTATTTACTTCCCTTTCCATCGTGTATTCTTAACCCTGTCCAGCTCTTATCACTATCCAATCCCTCCTCTTACTGTTCTGTCCCTTAAACCTTTCCTATTCTTAAGATACTATATATCCTCTTTTCTATTCCCGTCCCGCCCCATCTATCCTGCTGCACCACCCTGTACCCACCCAGCTCTATGTATGACTGCAACGCCCCGTCCATCCCAGCCCCTACAAGGCCCTTACCTCCCATCCCATCCCATCCCAACCCCTCTCAGTTCCTGTCAGTCCCTCTTAGTCCCTCTCATTCCCTTCCAGTCCCTCCTAGTCCCCTCCCAGCCTATTCTAGTTTCTCCCAGCCATCCTCAGCCCCTCCTAGTCCCTTCCAGTCTCTCCATGCCCCTTCCAGCTCCTCCCAGGCTCTCCCAGTCCTTTCTAATTCCTCCCAGCCACTCCCAGCCCATCCTAACACCTCCCAGCCCTGGTCAGCCCCCCTTCAGCCCTTCCCAGCCACTCCCAGTTCCTCCCAGCCCTTTCTCCCTGACCCTCCTAGCCTCTGCAAGCCTCTCCCATCCCTTACTCAGCTCCTCCCAGCATCTCCCCAGCCCCTCCCAGCTTCTCCTACTACCGTCCCAGCCCTGCAACCCTCGCCTCTGCTTGTTTGAAGAATTTCGCTCCCTCGACACCTCCCACCAGCTCCTTTATATTCCATCATGCTTTGAAGAGCTTGATTGGAGCTCCTTTGCCAGGCAGCCCTCCCTGGTTTGTTTGATGTAGACTCTCTCTCCTCCTCTTCCTCCTCCTCCTCTTCTTCTTGTCCGGTTCTTTGGTTCTCTCTTCTCTTTCTCTTGTGTTTTCTTCTTTTCTCTTTTTTTGTTTTGTTTTGTTTTGTTTTGTTTTGTTTTGTTTTGTTTTGTTTTGTTTTGTCCTATCTTCTCTTTTATCTCCAGTTCATTTCTTTCTTCTGTTCTGTTCTGTTCTGTTCTCTTTTCGTTTCTCTTCATTATCATCTGTTCGTTCCTTTCTTCCCTCTTCGGTTCTACGATCACCTCTTCTCTCTCTCTCTCTCTCTCTCTCTCTCTCTCTCTCTCTCTCTCTCTCTCTCTCTCTCTCTCTCTCTCTCTCTCTCTCTCTCTCTCTCTCTCTCTCTCTCTCTCTCTCTCTCTCTCTCTCTCTCTCTCTCTCTCTCTCTCTCTTCCCTCATCTCTTCCCTCATCTCATCTCCCGTTCACTACTTCTCCTCCTATCTATCACTTCTAATCTTTGTAATCTTCACCTATTACATCTTGTCCCAAAACTGCGCCAAACCTACCTATCGTTTGCTACCTTGTTATGCTTCTACCTACACCTGCATTCTCATCTCTATTAAACCCTTTTTTTTTCATCCCCTTGCATACTTAACCTGTACAACTTCTGGGCAATCCCTTCCCTTCAGCTATCTTGATTCTAACTTAAAAAAAAAAAAACCTTGCTGTTCTTTTTTTTTTTTTTTTACTTTTTTTCTTCATTTCTTACCCTCTAGTTAAGATTCAGACTCGGCCACTCTTCCTTACAAGCTCTATCTTCTTCCTCTTCTTCGTCGTCTTCCTCTCTCTCTCTCTCTCTCTCTCTCTCTCTCTCTCTCTCTCTCTCTCTCTCTCTCTCTCTCTCTCTCTCTCTCTCTCTCTCTCTCTCTCTCTCCTTATCACTCCCTCCTCTTGCTCGCTGGCCATTACATCCTCCCATTTGTTCCTCCCTCTTGTCCTCTCCTTCAGCCTTCTCCCTCTCTGCTCGTTGGCTGTCAGTCCTCCTCTATCTCTCCTTGTCATTAGTACTGTGGGAGGTGAGGGATGTGGTGCTCTCTCTCTCTCTCTCTCTCTCTCTCTCTCTCTCTCTCTCTCTCTCTCTCTCTCTCTCTCTCTCTCTCTAGTCGAACTTTTATTTTTTGCTTCGTCTTTTTTATTTTCTTCACATAATTTCTTTTTCATTTTCTTTTACTCCCTCCTCCTCCCTTTCCTTTCCCTTTTCTTCTCTTCTCCTCTTTTCCCTTATCTTTTATTTTCCTCTCTTCCCTTCACTTTCTTTCCCTTTTCTTCTCATCTCTTTCATTCCCTTTCCTTCTATCTTCTCCCCTTCCTTATTCCTCCATTCCCTTCCCTTCTCTTCCCTTCTTTTCTCTTCTCTTCTCTTCCCTTCTTCTTCCATTCTCTTCATTCCTTATCTCTTCCATTCCCTCCCCATCTCCTCTCTTCTCCCTCACCTCACCTCACCTCACCTCACCCTTCAATTCTCCTCCCTCAGCTTCTCTTCAGAGTCTTCTCCCGGGGCAGGCGTGATTGATCCCCACCTGACTAGCCTTAATCGGCCCGCCAGGTGTAGGGTTGAGGGGGCACGCGAGGTCATTAGTGCGTCTCACCTTACACACCTGTCAGCTTGTGTGTGTTGGGAGTAGAGGGGCAGACTGCGAGGTATCACTGTATCTATTTCTTCATCTATCTATTGAGTGCACCTGAGAATAGTCTTAATGGTTACCTGGAGTGTAGTTAGAGGTAAGGTAGATTGGCAGGTGTAGTGTACAGGTAAGTGACGGGTGTCTTTTACCTGTGCTCTTGTGTATATGTTAGGTGTGCTGAGTGTAAGGAAGGGTTTGTGTGTGTGTGTGTGTGTGTGTGTGTGTGTGTGTGTGTGTGTGTGTGTGTGTGTGTGTGTGTGTTGGGGGGGGAGGGGGCCTCTAGTGATGGTATGGGTCGATTTTCCAGTGAAGTTTGTAAAGTTCATTGAAAAAATATCATGGGAGTGTGTGTGTGTGTGTGTGTGTGTGTGTGTGTGTGTGTGTGTGTGTGTGTGTGTTGATCTTTAAGGTGGTTCACATGCTCTTTCATAATCTGATCTCGTTTTTACAGTCCTTCCTGATGGAGGAGGCTGGCGCTGCCCTGCTCACACATACCAACCCAGAACAGAATAAAAGCCAACGAGAAACGCAGAGAGAGAGAGAGAGAGAGAGAGAGAGAGAGAGAGAGAGAGAGAGAGACTGTCGGGGTAAACGAAGCGGTTTCGAATCTCGTTTGAGTGGCGTTTCGAGACTCAGACTCCAGCCATGTGTCAGCCGCGCCTCCAGCAGTGACATGAAGCAGATACCCGGCCCTTCCTCCTCCTCCTCCTCCTGTAGGCGTTGTGTGGAGTCCAGCGGGCCATGGTAGGTAGCGAGATTGTCCTTCGTGCCATTACAGGTTACAGGGCGGGAATGGAAGGCCGCGGGTAATGGTGATCGCGGGAGAGCGTCGTGCGGGTTGGCTGCTGGGAGAGTGGCGGCCGCTGTTCCATCTGGTGTTATGTCTGGTAACTGTTATTGTTATTCGATGGAGGCATGTTCTCACGCGATCAATGGTGCAGTCTTGCATGGCGAATCGCGGCAGTGTTGAGCTGTGCGTGTGCGTGCGTGCGTGTGTGTGAGTGGCGACCAGCGAGGCACGCATATCTCGTTTTCGTTATCTCTGCGCAGCTGTGTACGGGGCGGCGCGGGCAGAGAGGTGGGGGTGGAGGAGGGGGAGGTGGTGGAAATGGCGGTGTTTCTTTGCTCTCCACTTAATATTTGGTTTGCGGTGGAATCCCGAGGGTGGATTTATAAGCCATGGCAGTATCTGAAGGGCCGGAAAGCGCGGTGCTCAAGGAACGAGGCTATATTTTGGAACTAGTTGACGGAGCGGATAAAAGGAGCGCGTGGCCGGGGTGTGGTGCAGCCTGCCATTAACATACAGCTTGCCAAAGGTCGAGGCTGTCAGGGGCTGTGATAACGCTCCCACGCCCTGAAACATTCACACGGAGATGTATATTTTTTTGGTGCAGTAAAGAGTAAAAGTTGTGCTCCTGACGGGCGGTGCGGGAGAGACAGCTGCAGTGTCGCTTCGTGAATGGAATGACGTCCCCGCGGCGCACAGAATCACTGGAAATACCTGTGTTCTGTTTCACTTTTATTCCTCTCCCCCTCCCTCCCTCTCCCACTCCCTCTCTCTCTCTCTTATTTCGTTCCACACATCTCAGTCTGACTCTTGACAGGCAAATTATTCTTTATTTTTAAAAAGTTTCGGCGCGCGCATTAAAAGGTCATGGCGCTGAATTTTTCTCTTCTTATTTTCTTTCAAATGTAGGAATCTTGACGTGCCTTTCTTTTATGGATCTTTAGGAGAAGTGGAAACTGGGAGCGTGGCAGGTTTAAGGCGACGTTAAGACCACCAAGGGGAGCGTAATGAGCGTGGCTGTGATTTAGAAACACGATTGTTGTTATGATTTAAGACGACAAGGAACGCCTGCAATTAGCGAGGACGAGGGACTTGCCCAGCCTGACGTGGGGCGCGGCGGGGGGCGGGGCACGAACCAGGGGTGCATTTCGGGTCACTTCAGATCACTTCTCCCTCCCCCCGTCTTTCAGTTCTTGACCTCGTGTATCTCCTCCTCCTCCTCCTCTTCTTCTTTCTCTTCCTCTTCCTCCTCCTTTTCTTCCTTATCCTTTTTTTTTTTTGTATTTCGTCGTCTTTGCTTTCTCAGTCCTCGTTTTCTTCGTCTTTCCTGCTTCCTGTTTCCTTGTTCTGTTTCCTTTTCTCTTTTTCATCTCCCTTTTCGCCTCTCATCTCATTTCGTTGTCTTTGTTTTCGTTTTCGTCCTCTCTCTCTCTCTCTCTCTC
>NC_087163.1:26007084-26009584 GCF_035594125.1 Scylla paramamosain | reverse complement strand
AAAGAAAAGAAAACATTTAATTGTGAAGGCATAATAATGGTGATTAAGGGAATATAAATCTTATAATCTTACCTGAGTGAAATTTAGCGTGGAAAAGACTGTTAGGTGTTGCTTCTATTGTTATTGCTATTGCTGTTGTTGTTGTTGTTGTTTATATAGGAGGGACACGGGCCAGAGGTAGCAACATTAAAAAAAAAAAAAAAGCCCCACTGAAATGCCAGTACCCAAATAGAGTTAGAAGCGAAAATAAATAAAAGAAAATTGAAGGATAAGTGTCTTGAAACCTCCCTTGTGAAAGAGTTCAAGTCATAGGAAGGAGGAAATACAGAAGCAGGCAGGGAGTTCCAGAGTTTACCAGAGAAAGGGAATGAATGACTGAGAATGCTGGTTAACTCTTGCACTGCATTAGAGAGGTGGACAGAATAGGGGTGAGAGAATGTATAGTTTGTTGTTGTTGTTGTTGTTGTTGTTGTTGTTGTTGTTGTTGTTGTTTAGCTGCATCTTATTTTGTTTTCTATCATATTCCTACTCTCTCACCTTCATTTATTTTATTATCACATTTTTCCTTCACATTCTCTCCCTTTTCACACTCTCTCTCACCCTGTCACGCTATTTTCATCACCGCCACGCCATCTCTCACCCTGCCGCCTCATTCCTCACCCTGCTACACTCCTATATCCTGCCACCCTCTTTCACCGCCCTGTCACACCCTCCTTTCACTCTGTCACACCCTTGTCATATCACCCCGGCCGCCTCCGCCTCTCCTTTCTCTCACACTCAAATCTCCCTTTCAAAACCACCACCATATCACTATTACAACTCTCTCTCTCTCTCTCTCTCTCTCTCTCTCTCTCTCTCTCTCTCTCTCTCTCTCTCTCTCTCTCTCTCTCTCTCTGTTTTTCTCTTTCCCTCACTCACTTTCTCTACTTCTCGCTCTTTCCTTTCGTTCTCTCTCTTTCTCTCTCTCTTTCTCTCCTCTCCCCCCTTTCACCTCCTTTGTCTCCTCACCTCCCCCACTTTCCTCACCCTTCCTTCCCTCCACATGTCGAGTCATCCAGTTCTCCTCCTCCTCCTCCTCCTCCTCCTCCTCCTCCTCCTCCTCCTCCTCCTCCTCCTCCTCCTCCCCTTTCTATCCCCTCTATTCTTCCTCACCTCATTTCTCCCTTTCATCTCTTCCCTATCCTGTCACTCCGTCACTCCCATTCCTTAGTCAGTGTGTCTTCCTTCACACTCCCCTTCCCTTCACACTCCCCTTCCTTCACACTTCTCTCTTATTTCCGTCCTTTATCACCCCACTTGTCTCTCCTCTCCTTCTCGTCTTGCAGTTTGTGTTTTATCGCAAGCATAGGGTCATTAATTCCTCTACTCTTCTTTATTCTTCTCTTCCTTCTTCTCTGTTCTCTATTCTCCTCTTCTTTTTCGTCTTCTCTTCTCATCAGTCTTATTTTCTTCTTTTCTCTTCTTAGTCTCGAGTTTCTTTAGTTTCTTATCTTTCCTCTCTCCTCTTTTCCTTCTCTCCTTTTCCCTCCCGTCTTTCTAACCTTCATTGTTCTCCTCTTCTCTCCTCTTCTCTCGTCATCCCATTCTAGCATCCTCCTCTGTCTCCTCTCCTCTCCTCTCCTCTTCTCTCATCTACTCTTTTCCTCAGTCTAACATCCCTCTCCCTCTCTCTTCCCTCTTCCCAAGCTTGACATTCTTCCCATCCTTCTCAGCATCCACCCAGATCTGCTCTCCCCACTGCATCTCACTGTCTTCTCCCTCTTTCTCCTCTCCTCCCAGCATTCCCCATCTGTAACATCCAGCCTCCTTCCCCAGCCTCTCCTAGCCTCACCACTCCCTTTCCTCCCCTTTCTCTCTCCTCTCTTTCCTCCCCAACGTCTCTACTGCATCCTGTCCCCTCCCTCCTCTTCTCTCAGCCTCCTCCCCCAGCCTCCTCGCTATCTTTTCCCCTCCTCTCCCTCTTCTCTCTTCTCTCCCTCTCTCCTCCCAGCCCCCAGCCTCTCCCGCGCCGTGTCCTGGTCGCCCTGCATTGCGTTCCTTCATGCATGACGGTCGTGTAGCGGGGCAAAAAGCAATGACGGTCTCAGAGAAGGGTTTGAATGTGTGTATATATTGTTAGTGGCGCCTGGTCGTGAGTGAATGTCGCAATTATAATTTTCTTTATCAGCGCCGGAGATCAGGTTTTAACAGAGAGAGAGAGAGAGAGAGAGAGAGAGAGAGAGAGAGAGAGAGAGGGAGGTTTGATGGAAAAAATATGTGCAGAATATGTAAGGATAAAAATGATATATAGAAAAGAGGATATGTACGTGTCTGGTCTGCTCTCTCTCTCTCTCTCTCTCTCTCTCTCTCTCTCTCTCTGTGTGTGTGTGTGTGTGTGTGTGTGTGTGTGTGTGTGTGAGGGTTAGGAGGGTGTTGAACGAAGCAAGGCATAAACGCGAGGCCATAAAAGGTAAAACAACGGTGTAGGTGGTCAGCCATGAATCTAGTTGCTTGGTGAAGG
>NC_087163.1:26002084-26004584 GCF_035594125.1 Scylla paramamosain | reverse complement strand
CACACTGCAGCACACCACATCACCTTGCAGCGGACAGAAGCATTGGTCCTAATTAGCAAACCTGTAGAGCATAATCAACTAAATTAATCAGTTGGGGAACACATGTAGAGAGAGAGAGAGAGAGAGAGAGAGAGAGAGAGAGAGAGAGAGAGAGAGAGAGAGAGAGAGAGAGAGAGAGAGAGAGAGAGAGAGAGTCACCTTCACAACCAGGTAGACAGATACACAGGTAATATTCCATGCATGAGTGAACTGCCTCTATTATATCTAAATTCCTCGCCGTGTTATTGTAGACTTTCTTTCCTCCACTCGTTGCAAATTCTCCGCTCAGTTTGCTATCAAGGTGGGGATTCCATTACCGCAGACTTGTAGCTCTTGAGGTGAGGCCCGCCAGGTTAATTATCCAATCACTCCCTTGCCTTCTCCATGTCTCGCTTTTTTTTTAAATCCGTCTCGCTTCTCTCCTGCCCCTCCTCCTCAATCTCTCGCTCGCTCACTCGCCAATCCATTATTCCAATCACCGCCATTATCATTACTAATATCCCGAACCTCAATTTTTATTACCACACGCGCGCACACACACCCCGCCGCCATCCATCCCAACTTTCATCATCCCACTTTCCTATTCACTCCCTTTTTATTCCCCCTCTGCTCTCTCTGGTCCGTTCCTCCGTGTTGCGCGTCCCGGCCCACTCCCCATGCATGCACCGCCCCTCTGCTGCTGCCCTCCTTCGGAACCCGCGTCACGTCTCACTTTATGGCGCTTCTTTCCTGCCGGGACCTCCAAGCCTCCCTTAGCAAGAATTAGCAAGTCCTTGTGTGTCTTGAAGTGCTCGCGGACTCTCCCTCTGCCCCGCCCTCTGCGTCTGGCTCAGGGAGGGAATGAGAATGGCCTTTTGACGAGCTGACTGTACAGTGAATGCTAAAATGCAACGTGGGTGTTTAAGAGTAAAGAGTGCATAGACCTAAACGTGGGATTGGCTGCATGTTTTAATTAAAGGTGAGAGAGAGAGAGAGAGAGAGAGAGAGAGAGAGAGAGAGAGAGAGAGAGAGAGAGAGAGAGAGAGAGAGAGAGAGAGAGAGTGAGTGTGTGTGGGAGTGTTTGTGTCTCTCTCTCTCTCTCTCTCTCTCTCTCTCTCTCTCTCTCTCTCTCTCTCTCTCTCTCTCTCTCTCTCTCTCTCTCAACAAATGACTACAATGCGGAGATAAAGGCGAGGAAAGAAAGGGTGAAGGAGGAATGAAACGACAGAATGGAGAAGGGAAAGACAAGAAGGGAGGGGGGAGGGGGAGCAGGCCCAGGTAGTCAGGCCGGTCCCAGGTACAGAGGGCCAGGTCACGACTCGCTCTTACCTGGCGCACCTGTGTGATTAGTCTCCACCCTACCTATGTGCCTGGCCGCGCCGCTCCTCGTCGCAGTCCTTCCGGTGGCGGCGCTGCGTCCACTCCTGGCCTCGCCGCGCCGGGGGGGGGGGGAAAGGGGGAACACCGCTGCTTCCTTCTCTCATATTCCCCCTCCGTTCAAGATTTTTCTCCTAAGCAATTTTAAAGAAATATATATATACGAAAGGCCGGAGGAATAAGAATAACACGTAAAAAAATGAAAAAAAAAAGTGTCGAGGAAATTTAATGCAAGAAAGAGGAAGAGCGGCGAAAACCTCAAGAATGGTTTTGGTGAGATTCATACATTCATCACGAGGAGAATATAACATGCAAAGTGGAAGCGAGGGAAGGAGAAATCAGACAGAAAAGAAAATGCAAATGACGAACAGAGAGAGAGAAAAAAAGGCATAGACTTAAAAAACTAAAATAAAAATAAATGAAAGAAAAAAATGCATATACGTAAGTAGAAAGTATATACACACACAGTATACAAATAATTTCAGTATTGCCAATTATTCTTTATCACGTATTACTTTTAACATGAGAGAGAGAGAGAGAGAGAGAGAGAGAGAGAGAGAGAGAGAGAGAGAGAGAGAGAGAGAGAGAGAGAGAGAGAGAGAGAGAGAGAGAGAGAGTCCATTGATGACTCCACTGAGAATGTAGGAAAAGGTCATTCAGGGTCAAAGGTTATGAGTCTTTGTGTGCATGTCGGAGAGAGAGAGAGAGAGAGAGAGAGAGAGAGAGAGAGAGAGAGAGAGAGAGAGAGAGAGAGAGAGAGAGAGAGAGAGAGAGAGAGAGAGAGAGAGAGTCACGAAAAAATAACGATGAGAAAAGCCCAGATTTACACAACAGCAAAACTTGAGAGAAATGAAAAAAAAAAAAAGTAGACGATCCAGAACAAGAAGAAGAAGAAGAAGAAGAAGAAGAAGAAGAAGAGCAGAGATGCGGAGGAGAGGAGTAAGAAGAGGAAATCTGATAAAAGAAAGAAATAAGGAGCAGGGAGAGCTGGAGAGAAAGAGAGAGAAAAAGTGCGTACGAGAAATAGCACGGGAAACTGGAGCAGAGAGAGAGAGAGAGAGAGAGAGAGAGAGAGAGAGAGAGAGAGAGAGAGAGAGAGAGAGAG
>NC_087163.1:25982084-25989584 GCF_035594125.1 Scylla paramamosain | reverse complement strand
CCTTCCTCCTCCTCCTCCTCCACAAACAATCATCCACTGTCTCATATCCTACCTAAGTTTCCTCCATCCACTCTCCTCCATCCACTCTAATCCATCCACTCTCCTCCATCCAGTTTCCCCAATCCACTCCCCCATCCACTCTCCTCCATCCAGTCTCCCCATCCACTCTCCTCCATCCACTCGTCTATAAGTTAAGATCCCACCCTTTCTTCACCTTACCTTTCCCCATCACCCTCCCATCATCCTCCCATTTTCTCTATCTCAGTTTTTCTTCCCCTCCTATTACTGCAATCTTCCTCCCATTCCATACGCCCTCCCATCACCACTTGTCACTTCCAGTCCTATCACTTTTCTCTTTCTCTCTCTCTCTCTCTCTCTCTCTCTCTCTCTCTCTCTCTCTCTCTCTCTCTCTCTCTCTCTCTCTCTCTCTCTCTCTCTCTCTCCCAGGTTAATGAAGAAGATATTTTACCTCCCGTGTGTGTCTAGGAGGATAAAGTTTGTCCCTCACACACACACACACACACACACACACACACACACACACACACACACACACACACACACACACACACACACACACACACACACACACACACACACACACACTTAATTGGTGCAGTGTGACGAACAAATGTGAAGATGATGAAAGAAAACGAGAAGAAAAGAGAGGACTGAAAAAAGATATAGAGAGAGAGAGAGAGAGAGAGAGAGAGAGAGAGAGAGAGAGAGAGAGAGAGAGAGAGAGAGAGAGAGAGAGAGAGAGAGAGAGTTGCTTCACCATCGGACTCACGTAATGTTGCGGTTATTCAACAATGCTTGCCTCTCTCTCTCTCTCTCTCTCTCTCTCTCTCTCTCTCTCTCTCTCTCTCTCTCTCTCTCTCTCTCTCTCTCTCTTAATTCCACACCTCTATCTGAAATGCTACGTCCAAGAGAGAGAGAGAGAGAGAGAGAGAGAGAGAGAGAGAGAGAGAGAGAGAGAGAGAGAGAGAGAGAGAGAGAGACCCCAAAAAACCAAGGCTCCCCCAGTCACGGCCACCCCCTGGGGCATCCTAACCCATGATTGGCTGAAAGGTGTGCACAGTAAACACGCCCTTATGTCCCTCTAGATTTAAGGCTCAGTATCCAGCCCTCCCTTCACGGCCGCCATTTTGAATTAGCCTGCCAGAAGCTATGATTATCCGTTTTTTTCAAGGAATTTCTTTTTTTTTTCATTCTTGCATTTTTCCCGTCTTTCTCTCTCTCTCTCTCTCTCTCTCTCTCTCTCTCTCTCTCTCTCTCTCTCTCTCTCTCTCTCTCTCTCTCTCTCTCTCTCTCTCTCTCTCTCTTGTCGCCTCGTACGCGAGAAAATTCTCACAAGAATTATCACACGAGAGAGAGAGAGAGAGAGAGAGAGAGAGAGAGAGAGAGAGAGAGAGAGAGAGAGAGAGAGAGAGAGAGAGAGAGAGAGAGTGTGTGTGTGTTAATGTAATTGCTTAAAGTTTAATATAATAAGTAATCTATTTTTTTTTGTCTATATAATGCTTCCCAAATTAATGGCCTAATTTTCATCTATAATACACGTTTGTTTAGCTCTAAGGACGAATATTTTACATAGGGCAGGGAAATTATAGCCCCTTTTATCATATTTGTAACTTATTCACTGCATATTTATGTTATTTACTGCTATATACATCTTTCCTTCGTCACTAAACAGTCTGGCACAGTTACTGAAATTTTGCGTCCACGATCAAGCATTACACTGGCTAGACACTGCAAAATCTCTTCTTTTTATTTATTTATTCATTTATTTTCATATTTTCTATCTTGCCGGTGCGTGTAAAGATCCCATTCATTGGTTTTAGTTGGTTTAGAAGGGTTGCAGTCGCAGTGAAAGGGTTAAAATAGGTCTTTATTCATTCTCTTCGACTTTCTACCTTTTCTTTTTCTTTATTCAGCTTATTTTCCTTTTTTTTTATTTTAGTTGCATATATTTTTTTTTCATCAGGTCTTCATTTCATTTTATTTCTCCTCTTTTTCCTTCCTTTCCTCCTGCGTATCTTCTTTTTTTTTTTAGTTAATTTGTGTGTTTTTACTTAATTTTTTTCCCTCATTTCCATCTTTCTTCTTTCTAATCTGCGTATCTTTTTTCTTTTTCTCTTTTCTTTTCTTTTCCTTCCTACTTCATTTCCATTCCTCCTTCCTTCTTTCTCATCTCTTTTCTTTCTTTCCTTTCTTATCTTTTATTATCTTTTCTTCTCCAATCTATATTCCTCTCTCTCTCTCTCTCTCTCTCTCTCTCTCTCTCTCTCTCTCTCTCTCTCTCTCTCTCTCTCTCTCTCTCTCTCTCCAACATAATGTCTTTAAGCTACACTGGGAAGCGTACACCACTTTCTTTCCTCCTCTTCCTCCTCCTCCTCCTTCTCCTCCTCCTCCTCCTCCTCTGTTCTTCTCTTGATCTTGTTTATTTGTCTATTTTTCTGTCTCTTTATTATCTTCATTTCTTTTGTCGGTTCGCCTCCTTGTGATTAATTTTGTCACTGTCTCTATCATTATTATTATGTGTGTGTGTGTGTGTGTGTGTGTGTGTGTGTGTGTGTGTGTGTGTGTGTGTGTGTGTGTGTGTGTGTGTGTGTGTGTGTCTGGGTTTTTTTCATTCTTACAGAGGGAGAAGGAGGGAGGAAGGCAGGGAAGGAGGAAGGAGGGAGGGAGAGAAGGAGGGAGCGGCGTGTGGGAGAGGGGTTAGAGACGGGGAGAAAGGAAGGAAGAGAGGAGATAAGAGAGAAAAGAGCATAAAGATGGAAGAAAGAGGAGGAACAGAGGAAATTGGAGAGAGAAATAGAAGAGAGAGAGAGAGAGAGAGAGAGAGAGAGAGAGAGAGAGAGAGAGAGAGAGAGAGAGAGAGAGAGAGAGAGAGAGACATTGATATTTAAGGGTTTAGTGTTGCAGCTTCTCTCTCTCTCTCTCTCTCTCTCTCTCTCTCTCTCTCTCTCTCTCTCTCTTTCCATTCACAACACTGCTAACTCTTTAACTTTCTTCCATCTCTCCCTCCATCTCTCCCTCCCTCCCTTCCCTCCCTCCCTCCCTGCCTCCCTCCCTCCCTTCCCTCTCTTCCTTCTTTTTCCTTTCCTTCATTCTTCATTTTCCTCCTTCCTATCCCTTCCTTGTCTTCTTTCCTCCCTCCCTTCCTTTACATCCCCTCTCTTCCTTCTTTTTCTCTCCTTCATTCTTCCTATTCTTCCTTCCTTTCCTTCCCTCCCGTCTCTTCTTTCCTCCTTTCCCTCATCTTTTCTCTTTCCCCATTCTCCTCCTCGCTCCTTCCTTCTCTCCCTCCGTTTTTCTCCTCCCTTTGCACCTATCCGTCCTTCTTTACCTTCCCTCTCTCTCTCTCTCCCTTCCTTTCCTATCTTTCTTCCTTATTTTCCTTCATCCCTCCCTTCTTCACTTCCTTAACTTCTTTCCTCCCTCCTTCCTTTCTCTCCTTCCATCCTTCCTCTTTCCTTCTTTCCCATCCTTCATCTCCTTTCTTCATTTACATATGCTTCTTCTGCTCCTTACCTGCATCTTATTCCTCTCCTTTCCTCTCTTCTTCTCTCCTCTCCTCTCCTCTCCCCACCTGTTACTGTTCTTCATTTGTATTCCTTTGTGCTGTATTCCTCTCCTCTCCTGTTCTCTCCTTTCTCCTCTCCTCTTATCTTCTGTCTTACCTCTCCCCTCATAACACAACAAAGGTATTTCGTACATGTATTTTTAAAGTAGTTTGGATCAAGCCGCATTAATCTAACTTTAATTAGTCACTGGTGGAAAATAATGCAAAAGCGCTGATGAAACTGAATGCATGAATGAGAAATGAAGAGGATGAGCAGGAGAAGCAACAAGAAGAGGAGGAGGAGGAGGAGGAGGAGGAGGAGGAGAAGGAGAAGGAGGCTGGGGGAGATGCATGAATGAAAGGTGAATGAAATAATGTTGTATGTAGTGGTTGTGTTATGTTATGTATTGGTTGTTGTTGTTGTTGTTGTTGTTGTTGTTGTTGGTTGTTGTTGGTGGTGGTGGTGGTGGTGGTAGTGGTGGTGGTGGTGGTAGTGGTGGTGGTTGTGGTGGTGGTGGTGGTGGTGATGATGGTGCTCTTCTTCTTCTTCTTCTTCTTCTTAGTAGTAGTAGTAGTAGTAGTAGTAGTAGTAGTAGTAGTAGTAGTAGTAGTAGGAGAAGGAGGAGGAGAAGAAGGAGGAGGAGGACAGGAGGAGGAGGAGGAGGAGGAGGAGGCACAGAAAAAAAAAGCAAAAAAGATGATGGCAAGAAAGAAAACGGGAGATGAGGAAAAGAAAGAGGAAGGAAGAAAAGAAGAAGGATTACGTAGGAGAGAAGGAAGGAAGGAGGGAAGGAGACCAGATCTTACTCTCTCCTTCAGGGACGTCAGGGAAGGAGGAGGTATTGAGAGTTTTGACGAGTTTTGATGTGGTGGTGATGGTGGTGGTGGTGGTGGTGGTGGTGGCGGTGGTGGTGGTGGTGGTGGTGGTGCACAGTTATAATAAGTTAATGCTGATAATTTAATAACAGAACAACAAATCCAGAAAAAAATAATGATAAATAAAAGAGAACAATAAGACGAAAGGGGAGATGGAAGAGAGAAAGTAATGATAAGCAAACAAGGTGATAAAACGAGAGAGATAGGAAGAAATAAGGAAGACTGGAATTAGCATAGGAAAAAAAAATCATGTGAAAAAAAGATGTACGGAAATAGAGATAGAGGGAAAAAATGAGGAACGGAAGAGAAAAAAGACTGGAAAGAAGAAGAAGAAGAAGAAAAAAAAAGGACTCGAAGGAAGAATAGTATAAGAAAAAACGAAGGAAGAGGAGGAAGAGAAAAATAGAAAACTCGAAGGAGGAGGAAGAGAAAAAAATGAAAGCTTTAAAGAAGAAGAAGAAGAAGAAGAAGAAGAAGAAGAAGAAGAAAAAGAAGAAGAAAAGAAAATGAAGAAAAAGAAAATAAAAAGAAGAAAGACTAGAGGAATAAGAGAGACAGAAAAAAAGACCCCAAGAAGGAAGAAGAAGAAGAAAGGAAGAAGAAGAAAAGGACGAAAGAAAAGAACAACGAAATCAACGAAAGAAGAAGAAAACAGAAAAAAGACAAATAATAAAAGAAACAAGAAAAAAACGAAAAAAGACCACGAGAAGGAAAAAAAATGCGAAGAAGAAAAAAAAAAGGAAAAGAGGAGGAGGAGGAGGAGGAAGACCAGGAATAAGGAAGCGAGCGAGGCGTGAGTGGAGGAGGCAGCGTGGCGGGGTGGCGTGCAAGATGATCCCCCCCATCGCCGCCTCTATCTCCTTGTATTATAACTTTTCTTGACGCTCATTCGCCTAGCCAATAGGTTTCGCAGAGTCCCGGAAAATATATGCAAAGTCCCGTAACTTATCTGGCGCCGACGAAGAGGAGGAGGAAGAGGAGGAGGAAGAGGAGGAGGAGGAGATGAGATGGTGATGTATCCCGACCTTTCCTTCCTCTCCCTCCCTCGTGTATGTGTGTGTGTGTGTGTGTGTGTTTATGGAGTAGCGTGTGTACGAGAATGGATGGGAGAGAGAGAGGGAGAGAGAGAGAGAGAGGTACGTACTCATATTCCAACAGCGTGTGTAGTGATAGGGAAGGGAAGGGTAAGGAAAGGGGGAATAGGCCTCGTGTGTATATGTATGGGGAAGGTGATGGGGGTGAGGGTAAGGGGAGGGGTGGTGGAGGGTATGGGGGCGTGTTGTGGGTGTCTTAATTATGCAGATGGGGAGTGAAGATAACCTCACCGCAATTAGGTTTTCATTAGGGGTGGATGGTATCTCCCCTCCTCTCCTCCCCTTTCTTCCCTTCTCCCTCTTCTCTTCTCTTTTCTCTTCTTCTGTTTTCTTGCTCTTAATTTCTCCTCTTCTTCCTCCTTTTCTTCTCTCCTTCCTTACTCGTCTTTACTCATTCTACCTTCTCACCTTCTTATCTCCCTTTCTCTTCTTCCTTTCATTTCTCTCCTTCTCCTCTTCTCTTTCCTGTCTTATCTTTCTTCACATTATCATCTTCCATCACACATCACCAAGCTTCATTTCTGATAATATCTCACCTACTTGCCTTTCTTCCCTTCCGTATTCTAACTAACCTAACTTAACCTACCAATACCCATACAAGCCCCTTCCCATTCTCACCTGATCAGTATTAGCGGCAGGTGTATCCAGGTAGCGGCAAGAATCACCTTTTCCATCACCTTCACCTCGTCATCATCGCCTCATAACCCGCTAAGTCCTTGCTTCTCATCACCCACATTCAGGGCCTTATTCTGAAACACTTCTGGGCCTCACCTCAACTCAGCACGTACACTTAAAATGTTCTAGTTAAAGTGACGCGGATTTTCAAGTGTGTTTTTCCGGTTGTAGTGGCAGATTAACAAGATTTCTACGTTATTGACAGGAGAAACCATCTTGAAAACCTGGCTAATCATCTCTGTGGCCTTTGAAAATAGTCGTGGTGAGAAAGAGAGTGAAGGAAATAGAGAGAGAAAGAGAGAGAGAGAGCGAAGCATTTTTTAATCCTTGCTTTATACTGAGTCTCATCTTCCTCGCCTCTTATCTCCCCTTGGCTCCCTTATCACGCACACTACCTCATTGCTATTACACGCAGGTGTGGCCAGGTAGTGCTCAGGTTCTGCTCTGACTCACCTGCCTCATCACCCTCGTCAGGCCACGTCCTCGCCTCGCCTCCTCGCCTCTTGAAGGGGGAAGAACAATGCCGAGGTGTTTATGGATGGAAATGTTGTGATGGTGGTGGTATATGTATTTTAATGTTGCTTGTTGTTGTTGTTGTTGTTGTTGTTGTTGTTGTTGTTGTTGTTGTTGTTGTATTTATTTTGATGTGCTTTTTTATTTTTTTATTAGTTATTTTATTGTGAGTTTTTTGGTGGAACTTGAAAAGACTCATTTTATTTTATTATTATTATTTTTTTAAAGTTTATTTCCTAGTTCTTCTTCTGTTATTTCTCTCCTTTATCTCTCTCTCTCTCTCTCTTTATTTCTCTTCCTTTTCCAGCCTCCTCCTCTTCCTCCCTCCTTTCCTCTCTCTCTCCCTCCCTCCCTCCCTCCCTCCTGCTACCTTGTTTACATTCTGAGACGGATTGAGTAAGCGTCCAACACAAAATATATAACCCTTTTCTCCCTCCCTCCCTCCCTCCCTCCCTCCCTTTCCTCCCTTCCTTTCCTCCCTCCCTTCCTTTCTTCCCCCATCTCTCCCGTAATTTCGGTAACTTTTTTTTTATTCTTCCTCCTTTCTTCTGTTTCCTCATTTATTCATTATTATCCTTCTTTTTTATTTGTTTTTTTCTCTTTTTTTATTTGTGTTTCTTTTTCTTAGTCTTCTTTTCGTCTTGTTCTCTTTTTTTCTTCCTTTCTTTCTTTTTTTTGTCTTCTTTCATTTCTGTTGTTTTCATATCATTCTCTTCTTCTATATTTCCGTTTCTCATTTATTTCTTTTCCTTCTTCTCTCTCTCTCTCTCTCTCTCT
>NC_087163.1:25977084-25979584 GCF_035594125.1 Scylla paramamosain | reverse complement strand
GAGCCTTCTTATCTAACCTCTCTCTCTCTCTCTCTCTCTCTCTCTCTCTCTCTCTCTCTCTCTCTCTCTCTCTCTCTCTCTCTTGTCTCCTGTACGTATTAAAATTTTTCTTCTAATTTTCTTTACTTTCTTTTCTTTCTTATTTTGTTTCTGATATTTATTCTTTCATTTAACTTTTCATGTGCTCTTGTTCTTTTCTTTCTCTTCCTTCTCTTTATTTCCTATGTTTGTTGTGTTATTCTTTCGTCTTATTCTTTTTTTTTTCATTTTTCTGTTTTTTCTCTGTTTGTGACATTTTCTCTTCTTCCACTCTTCGTCTTTTTTATCTCTTCTATATTTGCTATGTTGCTCTTTTCTGTCTTTCTCCTTTGTTTCATTTTTAATATCTTCTGTTTTTATCTTTCTTTTCTCCTCCTCCTCTTCGTCACCTCTCGTTTTCCTTTCCTCTTCGTTCTTCTTCTCTTCTATATCTCCTTTGTTATTTTTTCCATCTTCCTTCCCTATTTGTCATTTGTATTATTCTCCTTATCTCCTTTTTCCTACTGTTCTTCATTCTTCGTTTCCAGTTTTTCCTCTCATCCCTTCGTTTTTCTTTCCTTCTCTTCTATATCTCCTATGTTATTCTTTTTCAGCTTCCTCCCCTATTTTCTACTTGTAATATTCTATCTCCTTTTTCCTCCTCCTCTTCATCCTTCGTTTCCTCCCTTCCTCCTTCGATTTCCTTCTCCAGTGTTATCCTTTTCCTCCATTTTGCTACTTGTAATCTTCTTTTTATCTCCTTTCTCCTACTCCTCGTCATCTTTCGTTCCCCTGCCTGCCTCCCTTCCCCCCTCCTTCCCTCGCCTCTCCTTGTCTCACTGCCTACCTGCCTCTTGGCGCCGTTTTCTCGTTCGCCTTTTGATGTTCAACGATGCACCTTCATTTTCCCACCCTCGTTGTTTTTCACTCCTACATAACCGCCTCTTCACCCCTCTCCCTTCCTCCCTCCCTTCCTTCCCTTCCTTCCTTCCCATACCTGAGCGCCCCATCCTTCACGCTTTACTGCCTCACCTCCCATTCCCCATAACTCTACGACTATTTCCTCTCTCCTTTAGTACACTCTATTTCTTTCTTCCTCTCTCTTACGCTTCAATCATTCCTTTCACTTCAAGTCTCTCTCTGCCTCCCCTTCTCCCTATCTCTTTCTCTCCCCCCTCTTCTCCTACCTCAGTAATCCCTTCAAGTAAAAAAGACGAATATATCTGTACCTCTCTAGCTATTAACTTACCTGCAGCTGGGATGATGAGACGGCCGGTGCTTGATCAGTCTGCTGCACACCTGGTGAAGGGGTGAAGGTGGAGAGCCTCAGGTGAGATGTGTTTAATTTGAGCTCTCAGGTAATTAACTTGAGTACTCTTTACCTGAGAGGGTCGTGAGTTGTGGAGTGGCACTGAGAGAGAGAAAGAGAGAGAGAGAGGTGTGTGGGGGGGGGGAACTGAGAGAGACTGAGGTTTTAAGCAGGAAAAGATTCAGACGCCAACATACAAATTAACAGATCTAACCTTTAGCTCAAACCTGCAGTCAACATTTGGTTATCGTGAGCGCCAACAGGTGACCTTTCAAACTTTACTTCAGTCCTTCTGGGATCCTTCACCTTCCCTCAAACCTTTCACGACTCTTCTTTATTTACACCCACGAAAATAACAATCAAATGTCAAAATGATCATCTATGTAAATATACCATTGATTTAACCTAATCTAGCCTAACCTCACCTAACTTAACCTTACTTGACCTTACCTAATCTAACCTAATAACCTCCTAACCTAATCTAACACGATCTAACTAACCTGATATAACTTACCTAATCTAACCTAACCTAACCTAACCTAACCTAACCTAACCTAACTTAACCTAACCTAACCTAACCTAACCTAACCTAACTTAACCTAACCTAACCTAACCTAACCTAACCTAACCTAACCTAACTTAACCTAACCTAACCTAACCTAACCTAACCTAACTTAACCTAACCTAACCTAACCTAACCTAATCTAACCTAACTTAACCTAACCTAACCTAACCTAACCTAACCTAACTTAACCTAACCTAACCTAACCTAACCTAACTTAACCTAACCTAACCTAACCTAACCTAACCTAACCTAACTTAACCTAACCTAACCTAACCTAACCTAACCTAACCTAACTTAACCTAACCTAACCAAACCTAACCTAACCTAACCTAACTTAACCTAACCTAACCTAACCTAACCTAACCTAACCTAACCTAACTTAACCTAACCTAACTTAACCTGACCTAACCTAACTTAACCTAACCTAACCTAACCTAACTTAACCTAACCTAACCTAACCTAACCTAACCTAACCTAACCTAACTTAACCTAACCTAACCTAACCTAACCTAACCTAACTTAACCTAACCTAACCTAACCTAACCTAACCTAATCTAACCTAACTTAACCTAACCTAACCTAACCTAACCTAACCTAACTTAACCAAA
>NC_087163.1:25972084-25974584 GCF_035594125.1 Scylla paramamosain | reverse complement strand
CCTTCTTTTGTATGGTGATTATATTGTCGTTCTTTCTTTCTTTTTCTTTTTCTTTTTTTTCTTTTGTTCGTTATCAGTGTTATTATCTTCAGTTTTTTGTTGTTATTTGGGTGATTCTTACGATTTATTGCTTCGCTTCTTTTTGTTCGTTTTACCTTCGTGTCTCTGCTTCGTGTTGCCATTTATGTGATTACTTGTGTTTTGCTTCTTTCTCTCTTTCCTTCTTTCTTTTATTTTTTTTTGTGTGTGTCTCCTTCACCACTCCTTCCATCTCGTTCCTTTCAGCCTTACTCCATCTCTCCTTCAGCCCTCCTTCAGCCCCTCCTTCAGCCCCTCCTTCAGCCCCTCCTTCAGCCCCTGCTTCGTGTATGGCGGCGCTGAGGGTGTTGTTTATATTGATTCTTCACGGTGTGGCGGGGCGGCGCCTCTATAACTCGCCCCGTCACCCCTTCGGCGCCCCGCGGGGTTTCGGAGGTTTTAATCACACTCATTTAAGCACCTCCGCCCTTGTCTGGTGCTGGAGGGCGCGAGATGCCGAGAGTAGCGAGGGTGTGAGGCGCGAGGAGACGGGAGGAGGCGGGAAGAGGAGAGAAGAGTTGGTTGAGACGAGGTTTACTTAGAAAAGGGCTTGATAACATTAGAAGGTTGGTGCAAAAAAATAATAGGCGTACACGTGGCGGTCCCTGAATGAAACATGCCTACCTATTTCTACCTACCATCCTCATCCATAAATTTGTCTAATCTTCTTTTAAAGTTCCCTAATGACTCAGCACTAACAACCTGATTACTGAGGCCCTTCCATTCATCCATCCACTTGAGAACCAATTCCTTCCTATCTCTTTCTTGAATCTAATGAAGACAAACACAAGAACCGTTACGGAAGACGGAAACAAAGGAGAAAAGATATAACGATGACGAAGAAGAAGAAGAAGAAGAAGAAAAAAAAAGATGGCTAATATTTATGTTCTGTGTGTTTCCTCCCTTGTGTTATCACTCTTATCGTGGTGATGACGCGGTGTGGTGCTGCCTCTTGCCTCGTTAATTCTGGGAGGGGGTGGTGGTGATGGGTGGTGAGGGATGGTGAAGGGGGAGGGGAGGGGGAGGTGAGGGGAGGATATAGTGGTTTAAGTTTAGTGATGGGAGAGGAAGAGGACGATGAGGGGAGAGTGGAAGGTGTAATGGGTAGAGGGGAGAGAGTATAGGGGGTGATGTAGAGTAGGTGTGTTGGGGGAGGGGAGAAAGGGGAGATGGGAAAAGGGTAATATTTCATTTTTAATCTTCTCTTGCTCTTATTTCTTATCTGGGTACTTTCTTTCTTCTTGTTATTTATTTTCTTTCTTTTCTTTCTTTTCTATATATTTTTTTTATTTATATTTCGTAATGTCTTCTTTGTATCTCCTTGTTTGTACTCTTGTTATGTCTCTCTCTCTCTCTCTCTCTCTCTCTCTCTCTCTCTCTCTCTCTCTCTCTCTCTCTCTCTCTCTCTCTCTCTCTTCCCAGACCCCTCAAAGAGAACATCCTAAAATTGGTCCCTTAAAAGAAAAAGAGAAAAAAAAATGAATAATTTATTTTTTTAACCTTCATCTCAGTTATTTATATTCTCACTAATTTACGAGAAGAAACATTAAACACATTTTAAACTAACGCCTCTCTTATTTTTCTCTCTTTACACCTTTGAAGAGAGAGAGAGAGAGAGAGAGAGAGAGAGAGAGAGAGAGAGAGAGAGAGAGAGAGAGAGAGAGAGAGAGAGAGAGAGAGAGAGAGAGACTGAGAGAATTTTCACCACGCCTTAATGAGATAACAAAAAGAGACTGAGCAGGATGTAAACTCAATCTTCTTAGTCCAACCTCTTTGATTCAACCTCGTGTTTTGTCTGAAGCCTTAAGTGGCAGATAATTGAGTGCATGTGCGTGTGTGTGTATGTACTGCACGTGTATGTCTGTATGTCTCAGAGTGAGGGGTGGGTGGGGCATGGGAGGGTGCCTGGCAGATCAGAGGAGTGCCAAGGATCAGTGCCAAGTCTTATACCCATCCGCCTGACAATTAGGAATGATGCATGGCAGTCTTCCGTAGCTATGATGGATTGCTGGGTAAAGAATCACCGCCGGGGAACTGACAGAGTGTTAAACTTACGTGATACAAGAAGGAGAAGGAGAAGGAGGACGAGGAGGAGGAGGAGGAGGAGGAGGAGGAGGAGGAGGAGGAGGAGGAGGAGGAGGAACAGGAAGAGGAGAAAAAAAAGGACGATACGGTGCTGGGAGATGCTTAATAGAAAATGTTGTTAGTGATTAGTGAAAGAATGAAGGTTTGTTAAGTAATGGAAGAAAGAGGAGGAAGAGGAGGAGGAGGATAAGTGACAGCGTATTAATCTAGTGCAATAAAAGGAGAGAGAGAGAGAAAAAAAAATAGGACGGTACGTTACTGAGTGAATACTTAATAGAATGTTTAATAGACAATAATGAATAGTGTTTATGATCAGTAGAAAAAAAAAACTGACTGT